>NC_056733.1:1836989019-1837186853 GCF_019279795.1 Protopterus annectens | reverse complement strand
CTTCCCAACATGGCCATCCTCCTCTGGGGAAGGAGTGCTGTTATGCATGTACATACATTTATTGTTCTGTAAGCCAGCAAATAATTAATGATGACAGACATGAGCCTGCTGTCCTGCTTACTGCCAGGTTCAGAATTCCATCACAGTACAGCTTAGCTTCACCAATTACATGCAGGCTTAGTTCTACTGCCATATTGTACGGTACAATTCAATACATTATATAGTATTTAGAGTGTAAACTGGAACTTCATATGTGTTTCTATATATTTTACGAACAACATCCATCCAGCCATATGCATGTTGTTCCGTCCTTTACCTTGACCGTGTGTATTTGTCCGTCCAGCCACGCTAATCTCCACATGTGATGTCCCAGTTTCCCTTCTTTGCCTGTAGCACCCTGTTAGGACGTCCTGTGTGGTAGGCACCTGTTCCGCTATATGTGATCGACTTCACTGCAAAGATAATCATCGGCGCGGTGGTCCAACGACCGACTTGTCCACATGTGTACACTTATGTGCACCGTGTCGTATGCAAACCTAGATGGTTTGACGGGTACATACTACATGCCGGATGTACACATTCTGCTGACACATTCACATGCAGCAATTTACATATCTGTACCTGCTGTGGGACGGTGACATGTGGGTGCGTATTTGCCAGCGTGGCATTGCCTAACACAAACTTCTTACCGCAGTTCAGGTATGCACATTGTGTGTGGTTGTATAGCTGCACACGGATGCTAGCAGGTTTGGGTGCAGGGGTATACATGGGTGTGACTGACATGTACAATGAGGCTATTGTGTAGTACATCCGAATGCATGGGTTCTGCTTCTGGATATTACACTTCATCATACACCATCCAGTGTATGCAACAGAGACGTTGCTGGGTCTGGGATATGTTGCTATGCACATGTTTGCCTGTGTTTGAGGTATCTTGCTTCCTTACTGTTGTTATGTCAGCACAGCTACCCGGCTATGTACTGTCACTACTGCTTGTGACCATTATGGTTGGCACCTTTTCCAATGCCCATAGTGGGACATGTTATGTGGACACTTCGGAATTTGCAGGACTACACATACCCAGGGCTAGTGCAGTTGACAGAACTTCACTTGTTTGCCATACTATGAGCTTATTCTGTAAGCGTTTGGGTTCCTTATTTATTTTCTTATGCCATGTCTGTGTTCCATATCGTAATGTATATGTTTTATGCTACTATTTACATGTATATTGCGGGAATTTGCATGGCAGGGGATCGGAGGTCATTTTCCATTTTTACGATTGTTGTAGGGACATGACTGTCCAATCAGTGACTGTCCATGGCACATTGGGACAGCAGGTAACCCTGGTGACCATGCCCATGTCGCTGCTGGGGTTTCCACCTTTTCCATTTTCCGATCTGGGATATTTCCGGGACTCACATCTGACTTTACAGGCCGACACATACAAACGGTCACTATATAGCATAGAAATTCACTTGTTTGCCTAAATAATTTGCTTATTATTGTGGCAATTTCCTTGCTTATTCTGTTTATTGTGTCATTTAGGTATTTCTGTTACAGAAATAACCAATTCATGCTACCATTACATTACATACGGGATATCATTGTGTCCTACAATCGTAGCACATCAGCCATTTCTAATACGTTTTTTCGGGACACAACTGTCCATGGAGAGACTGCCCCAACCAAAGTGGGACAGGTGGTGACCTTAGTCGCTGCTCCTATGTCGGTGCGGTGCACTGACATGCGGCTGTACACCTTCTCTGAGTGTAAACACTGACAGTGCATTGCGGGACGAAGGCGGTCTTATGCGTATCCTTTGCTCCTTGGACGGGTACACTTATGCCTTCGTGGCTTCTATTTGCTTCTCCGTTAATTTGGAACGGGGACTATGTTGCATACTGTACGTGCGTTTCATTCTGCACGGGACCTGGCTGCTGCCATTACTATTGTGGGCGGACCGTGGCTGTCAGCACATTAGGTTGCTCACCTCATGCCGGCTTAGACACGCCTCCAGACGCATCCTACCTGGGCTCGCTCACGTACACTACGCACGTGTCTGTGATTCCGGTGCACTCTCATTAATATGTATATGGCGCTACTGCGCCGGATATTCCATGCACCGCCGGCGCAGGCCTTACGCCGGCCTTGCGCCGAGCTTCATGAATCCCGGGGATTGTTTTATATTCAAGTGTACTTTATTCACACTAATGTTTAGTAAAATACTACTATTCTTCTATTTTGACTGCTGTCATTTTTGCCCTAATACTGACTTGACATTATAACCCCTCTGACAGAAAAAAAGTGTTTGTAGCAGCAGATGACCCATTAATATTCCACAATATTAGTAATGGTGTTTTTGATAGCGTACATGTCTCCAAATAAATTATGTTTAAATGTAATGTGGTATCCCAAGATTTGACAAAGAACCTTATCTGTTTTTCAGAAACTTTTGAATAGAAATAAAGGGTATTTATGCAGTTCCTCTTTTCTTTAACTTTGTGTGTATTGTTGTCACTAACATCCTTAGCATAATCCTCTCAAAAACATTTGTTTGTATTGTAACACTTCAGCTTCAAATATATGTTAATCAGATAATGAATATTTTAGATTTATTAAAGCTAACTAAGGGAGAGCAGTTAAGAGGCTAAGTATTTTGAGAATGCTATGCAAAGTACATTAAGTGTTGTTGATGCATGCATTGACTGTATGTATTTCAAAATGCTGTACAGTTATCAACAAAATCAACAAAGAAGAAAAAATGAAAAAGAATGTGTAGTACTTGTGATTGAAATATAAAGTGCAGCTTCTTGCCTTCAACCTAGAATATGAAATGTGTGACTCATATGTGAAAATGTAACTAAAGTATTTGGACCTCTTTCCTGACTAGAAACCAACTGTCATATAATGAAAATAGAAGATTCTTCAAACCAATAACTGAACCAAGAGCAGGTAAACAGTCTCATTTACTATGTAAATGTGAGACCATTTTGTTTAGGAGCATCTATATTTTATATGACAAAATATAACTCATCTGAGAATCAAAACAGTTCAGAAGATTAGAGTACTTACAAAAATGTTATCTTGATACTTGTAACTTGTGAGTTTGTTGCATTTTTGCATCTGCCTGAAATATGCTATGAAAATTAAGCCAGTACTTATTTTAGTCAGAAAATAGCTAGAGAAGTCTACATTATGCTAGATGTTTTCCTTATTTCAGTCTGTTTTCTGTTTCTTTTTGCAAATGTGCCTCTATCTCTCTCTCTCTCTCTATATGTATATATATATATATATATATATATATATATATATATATATATATATTTACTGTGTTGTTGAAGTAATTCTTTAATGCATAAAGTATTATAATTTATTTACTTTTTAAAAGGTTGTCAACAATCATTATTTGTATATTTATTGACTGAGCAGGGGTTAGTCATTGTTAAACAATGACAAGCCACCGGCATCCACCTCTGTTGACCAAACTGTTCTGCACACACTATCATTTGTGCTTATACCTATTTGCCATATTAATAGAGGGGAAGTTTAATGCCATGAGTCAGAACACAAGGCTGGAAGACATTACTTGTCTTCTCTGGAGACTAGTATGTGAGTGTGTGTGTGTGAGAGAGAGAGAGATAGAGTTTATTTAAAGTATAGCTGTGAGAAAATAAGTACTGGAAGGCAATAAAACTCAGAGAGTGGTGAGAAATGGTGTTGGGGAGCTAAAGCTTTAGCTCAATGTAGTTTTCAATTTGAAGCTTATTCTTCAATGTGGATGGTGAATGACATTACCAAATGCAGCAGTACATATTTCTTGAATGATCATGGGACCAGATTGTACTCCAGAAATTGTTTAGTGATTCATATTTGTGTGTCGTATGTTTCGGATAAATGGTGATACTCAAGATGCCATAATGCTTGTAGCCATTCCACTGACTGATAATGGAGAGATTCACACCCCATCTATTGCCATCCTTCTCCTTTTACATTGATTGATAATGATAGGTTTCAAACTCCATCCACCTGTGGACCATTAGTCTAAAGTTTGAACTGGTGAGCAGTGGTGTGGATACTGAATTTGACTTATTTTGTATATGAAGAAGTTTTGTCACCAAATGTGTATGTGCTCCTCTAACTACAAGGTAAACATACAGCTGTATAGATTAGACAGCAATTATTTTATTTTTTAGCTAAAATTTGTTTCATGAAACAGGCAGAAATGAGTTCTGAAGAATACATTAAGATGTAGGTGTCATAGCTGATTGAGGAGTACAAAATCAAAAGGAATTTTACATGCCAATTATGTTTAAGGAGGATGTAACAACAGCTCCGTGTGTAGCTTGAATTAAGCCATATTTACTGGGAGACAACCTGGCAGGTGTTGTGGTATGCAGCATATAGAAAAAGGCCATACACACCATCCCCAGATGCCCTTGAAACTTTGCTAGAATTATAGGGAATGACAGAAAAAATGAAACATATAGAGCTTCAGGTATCAGAGAGAATGAAGAAGCTGAAGACAGAAGGAGAAGAAAAATCTCACCAACAAAAAACTGAGAAGCTGACTATTTGCTATTCTAAATAGCTAAGCAAATGTTAGCAAGAAAGCAAGGATAGGAGGAAAGGTGTAGTAAAACCAAAAAGGGACAAGTGTATCCCACATAAACGAGAATTAGGAAAAAGGAGAAGCATAACATCAAGCAGAGTTCAGGAACAAAAGGACTGAAGTGGAAAAAGAGGAACCAGAAAAAAGAAATATCTGAAAAGAGGATGTGGGGGTAATACAAAAGAATCTTAAATTGGTAAAGAAAGAAATGGTAAGTCCATGAAATGTCTTTTGACGGGGGAGGTGATCAAAGCAAAATACTGAAAGTATTAAGAATTTGACAGATTAAAATGGAAGACAGATGGGCAGGCAAGATAACAGAATACTGGGAAGTACAGATCATGTGAGAGTGAAACATGAATAAAATTAAGGGGAAAACTCAGAACTGTGCAAATACATAGAAAACCTCTTGAATATATAGGAGCATATAAGCATAGAGGAAGATAAAAGATGAAGTAGAGATGGAGAGAATATATATTGGGCTTAGCTTATGAAGCATTCTAGATGTTCACAGAAAGGATCAAAATGGAGAAAATGGGGTAAATAAAAGATAAATACAAGCTGAACAATGAGCTCCAAGTAGGCCTATAGGTAATATCTTATTCCCCATTTGTCAGAGTTATCTTCAATATTTTATGTTTGGATGTTGTATAATAAATAAAATGAACATTATTTCCAACACAACCAAAAGTTCTGTATATGAGATTGATCACTCCTTTTTATAAAGGGGTATGTATAAAATGCTAATGCTGTGCAAGTGTCTTAAATGAAGAAAGAGAGCAGAAAAGGGTAGTAAGGCAATATGGAATAGGGCAGAATGGGAAAGATGGAAGACACGAGAAAGGAAGATTCAAGAAAACATCGACAAAGTGAGGATAGTGTGTAAACGGTGAGGCGTTTTTTTATTGTTGCCTTTTTTTTCCTTTTTTTTTTTTTTTTTTTTTTTGTGGTGACTGAATATTAGATTCCTTAAGATGAAGAAGGTAATAGAAAAAAATTAAGGAAGGAATAAATAAAAGGAGCATTAATATCAAGCATTAAAGAAAATAAATAATGAAATTAAGAAAAGACAAATCAGTGAAGGAAAACAAGATTAAAACAGAATGGACTGAGGGGTAATGAATTGAAAGGGTAGTGATTACAAAGGAAAAATGTGAGTGACATAATATAAAGATGCACAGAAAAACATTTTCAGCTTCCTGCAGCTGTCCATCAGCTATTCCCAGAGACTCTCCATTTCCACTGGCTCTATCAAACCTTCTTACCATTCAGGGACTTACTGATTTTCCAATGGTTCTGTCATGGTGCTGCCAAGGGTTTATTTCCTCATTAAGACGTATTTCCCATCCCTGTGAGCATCTGCACCATCCAGGGGTGTCGTGTGCAATGGGCTTGTGGCCTATCATCCAAACCTCCAAGTACAAGTCAGCCAGCCAAAGCCCCACCTCCTTATAGATAGTACTCCCTTTGAATACCAAGCCTCCCCTGGAAATCAGTGATAGACATATGCCCAAGTGCATGTTCTCCCACCCAAGATGGGCACACCCATCCTCCCTGCCTGTGTTGTTAAACTGCCTAGCCCCTAAACAAACTCAGGCGCCACCTGGTGCATAGTCAGGGTCTTATCCTTTCACACTACTAGTGAGGCATAAAGACAATTACAAAAATACATAAATGAAGTAAATTGGAGACTGGCTGGGAAAGTACAGACAATAATATCAGTAATGGTGCTGCTAACACTGCAAGACATTTTAATGATGTGAGTGCAAGACAACTGATGGAGAGGAAAAAAAGGGAATCCAAGAAAAGGCAGAGATGGCATACTTTCAATAACATCATGAAGAGTCAAGTTAGCAGAATTTCTCGACTCTGTAGTAATGAAGATAGGTTTGAACAAGAAGTAGAGAACTTATCAAGTATATTAAAGGAGACAGGATACAAAAAACAGCAATTGAGTAACATTATTGATGATACAAAAACTAGAAGAAACAGTACGGCCAAACCTTGGTATACTGGGGGTACAAACAGGGGAATGAGAGGAGGTGGACATGGTACCATCAATAATGAACAACGACATCTATTCCTAACATATAGTAGTGATGTGGGTGGTATCTGTGATATTATTAGACAAAACTGGAAAGTGTTGCATACAGATTCAAAAATAGCTAATATTGTGGGTGCACAACCAAAGTTTACGTTTAGAAGAAACAAAAATCTAAAAGATATATTATGTCATGAGCCTAGGAACAGCATGCAAAAAACTATGATGACAAGGCGAATGGGAACTTTTCATTGCCAGCGATGTAAGGCATGTTGCTACATCACAAAGGACAATTTATTTACACATCCAAAAACAGGACAAGCATATTATTTGAAGGGATATGCTGATTGTAGAACTAAAAATGGCACATATTTAGCTATGTGCCAACGATGCAACTCATACTATGTTGGTAAAACCAATTGTATGTTGAAAAATAGAATACTTAACCATGTCTGTTATATCGACATAAGAATGTACATAATGCACTTTCTCAACATATAGAATTAAATGCTGGCCATTCTTTTTTGTTCATGGTGTTGCAGATAGTTTCTAAACATGATAGAGGTGGTAACATTGTTAATGAGACTGAATGTAATGAAATTAAATGGATAATAAAGCTTGGGGTTGATAAATTCCCTGGCTTGAATGCTGCTATCCCTTTAAAACCTAAACAAAAAAAAGAAGGGTAAAATACTAGCTTTTGATTGGTAGCATTGAGATTTAAATTGTATGTTTTACCTGTTATGCATTATCTGATGAAGGGCATTTTTGCTTGAAAGCACTCAGTGTGCACTTTTATGTGGTTTTATTATTTTAATAAATATTGTTTCAGTAAGTCTTGGCTTGGTGTCTCCTGCTATATATTTTCATTAATTGCATTTGGCTTTTGTTGGCGGTGAGTCTTTGGTGCAAGGTAGCAATTTTGTTCGAATAAGCTTTATAATAAAAGTTAAAGAATTTTGACCAAAAGTAAGAAGAGCAATTTCCAGGATTTTAGTACCCTTGTCACTGAAATCTACAAAAGCCAAGTTTGAGGCAAAAATAGTTTTGTAAGCCAAAGACAATGACACAAATATTTTTATTAAAGGTCATAATCTCAAAAGCACAACTCAACAATGCACTGATGTGATTGTGAATGATGTTACCTACACTGAGGCTTTTAATATAGCACAGCTCTAACTTTACCCTTCTCTCCGTTCTATCTTTCCTTCACGATATACCTGAAACTGGCTCATCTCCAGCTATCACATAAGACCAAGTCCTAAAAGTGCGATAAAAAGCTAAAATACCACATTGATGGGTCCTGATAATATCCCTTAATGCATCTTAAATAGCATGAGGCATGATTTAGCCACACTCCAACAACACTGTTCAATCTCAGCCTCCATACAGAATTTGTAACAAGTGAATGGAGAACAGTTACAGTTGTACCCATGCATAAGGCAAGGCCTTCCACAAATCCAGTCAATTACAAACCCATTAGTCAGACATACCTCATATTTAAAGCAATGGAAAGATTCATCATGTAATTACTTGGTTAGAACTTTAATCCAAGCCACATGGCTAAAAAGAAACCAGCAGAACTTTTAAAGGTTTATTTTGTTAGCGCATTCATTCATAAAATATGTGAACGTCTTCAGACAAAGAATACCTGTTTCATTAAATTTTAAATAAAACTAGTACAATGGCATCACATCCTTTCCTCTGAGCCTTCATAAATTTTAAAGGTATATATGCCAATTTATAAATCCACACAAAGCCATGTAAAAAAAAAAAGCCACAATCAACTGTAAAAAACAAACCCTTCAAAGGGAGTCTATATTAAAAAATATATATGAGCAATAGAAAACATACCTGCATACGTATGCAAGAAAAACAAACTGGATGTACATTAAATTCATTATGTGCAAAAAAATCACCTGTCAAGTGATTTAAATTTTAAAATAGATTTTAAATTACTGTGATCGTTCAAACCAGGATGAACACAAGCATTGAGTTTCAGCTGCCACAAACATTCCCTTTCCTCTAACTTTAATGACCAAGGGCCACCCCTTACATCCTTCTTTACTTGCTCAATGACTAAGAATAAAAAGGTATGCCCTGCATTTGCCACAGTTTGCCTGGCCAGTGCATTGTTTAAATTTGACTTCACTATTTCATGCTGGTGTTCGTAAATGCGCTGTCTTAAGTGCCTCTCAGTTTTTCCTATGTAGAAACCACAACATAATTGACACCTAGCCAAATGAACAACACCAGTGGTGTCACAGTTATATTTCCCATGGATGGTGTATTTAGTGCTATTGATGTTAAACCTAGGGTCTATATTAGATCACCAAATGCTTAAAAAAAGCAAACGGTGATTAATCGACCCTATGTAAGCGAAAGCTTACAATTTCAAACTGTCAGAACAGTAGTTTTTTCCTAGGGAAAAAAAATCGCTGTTCCAACAAATAAAATTAAAACACTTTAAACATCACATTAAGTGGGGGGCTTCGCCCATCCCCCCATCACCCCCCTCTACTTATAATATACCAACTCCAAGACCGCACTATAGTGCCAAAAATGGCAAAGTAATGGAACAGTCAAGGGAATTCTTTCCCAGGGAAAGAATTTGCTTAAAAGCTGCTTCAATATTTTGCCATTTCAGGCTTTTGAGTTCAACCAAGACACATTTGAAAGAAAGCGTCTTCAGCCTTTCAATAGGGAACCTAAACCTATTGGTGATGTCAATAAATTTTACAAATTGTGCATCTCCCACATTTATGCATATCACCACTTGGGATATACAAATCTTTTGGTCTTTCCAAAACCATCTTTAAGGTCCGACCTTTCTTGAAAACCACCTTAGTGAAGTCTCCTAGTCTAAGCTTCGTAGTTGTGTTTTCACTGATCATTACCCAGTTTTTTATAATAATATCACATAAAGCTTGACCATCAATGGAAAAAGAAGTAATAAAACTGGTAGTAAAGTCAGTTTTGTTAGAACTCTATTCTACATTCAAGCTAGTAACCCCATTATCTGACATGGCCATAGGTGGTCTCCATTGCCCTGTACACAAGATAGGTTTAAACACTCCTGTTTCTGATAGTGACTTCAGCTTTAACCTGGTCTACCAGCTAAGGGGGATAAGCCCTCTTCAGAAACATATTCCTTAGTAAATTACATTCTTCATGAAAGGTAGTTTCCAAAGAGGACATCCTAGCCACCCTTGCAAGTTGTCCTTTAATGATTGCCTTCTTTGAGTGGAAAGGGTCTGAGCTCTCGAAATGCAAAAATGTATTTGAGTATGTGGGTTTTCTATATATCTTAGCCACAAACCTCTTATTGGGTATGTATTTAGTGATGTGGTTGTCGGTGTTGTGTGGTTTCGATTATTTAGATATTAGGATATCCAAAAAGGGAATTGAGTCAGATGCAAAATTAAAGGTGAATTTCAAAAAGGTGATGAAGGTAGAGATGTGATTAAGAAACTGCTAAGATTTTGTATATCCACCTTTACATATTACAAAAATATCATCAAGGTAATGGGTATACCAGTGTACCCTGCTTCTAAGCATTTCATCTTTGAATAGATATTCAGACTCCCAATATGCCAGCATGCAGTTGGTGAAACTCCCTCCACAAGGTGACCCCATGGCCACCCCGGTCTTTTGTAGGTAGTATTCATTATTAAACAAGATGTAGTTATTGGACATTATTGGACAAAATAATGTCCAAGAGGAATTCCACCAGGCATACCTGAAACAGGCTTACCTCCAGCTATCACACAAGAACAAGTCCTAAAAGTGCTATAAAAAGCTAAAAATACCACATTGATGGGTCCTGACAATATCTCTTAATGCATCTTAAATAGCATGAGGCATGATTTAGCCACACTCCAACAACACTGTTCAATCTCAGCTTCCATACAGGATTTGTAACAAGTGAATGGAGAACAGCTACAGTCATACCCCTGCATAAGGCAGGGCCTTCCACAAATCCAGTCAATTACAGACCCATAAGTCTAACCAACCTCATATTTAAAGCAATGGAAAGATTTATCATGGAATTACTCAGTCAGGTCATATGGAACCTCAAAACACTAGAGCCATCACAGTTTGGATTCATCAAGGTCAGGACTTGCTTGCTTATCCTGGTGAATTTTTAAAAAGGTCACCAAAGCAATGTTTGAAGGCAGAACAGTACACATCACATACCTTGACGTGGCCATAGTTTTTGACAAAATTCCCCACTCATCTATAATAGGAAAGCTTAATAAATTGGGAATAAACCCCTCTGTCACCTGCTGGATTGCCAGCTGGCTCATAGATAGGACACAGATAATCAAATAGGGGAAGTTACCTCCACAAACAGTCCACTCACTATGGAGTCCCCCAGAGTTCAATGCCAGAGCTCTCCTGTTTGGCATATACTTTCCTGATGTAAAATCCAGTACCAAAGGACTCTGGCCAACTAAGTTTGCAAATGACTGCAAGCTAGGATCAGTCATGGAATCCCATATGACTTAACCATCCTACAGCAAGTTTTATCTCGAATAAATAACAGGTGTCAAAATCACGGTCTGAAACTAAATGCCAAAAAATGCATTACTGTGTTCTTTGTGAAGTCATCTACCTCAGGGTGTTACCACATTGACAATGGACCTGTAAGAGTTGACCCAGATTTTCAGGATTTGGGAACTTATGTGGATAATGACTTAATTTTGACCCACCTGTGTCTATTATTGTAAGAAATTATTTCTATATTGCACAGCTTATAAACAAAAGGATTGTGTCTAGATTTAGAGATGTCATTGTCCCCCTTTAGGTAGCCCTCAGGTCAGTTATTGAGTACAATGACCTCTTTGATATATACCTGTCCAGACATATGCAACAACTGGAACTCCCACAGAGATACCTTACTAAAAGGATACAAGGCCTGAACAATATGTCCTACATGGACTACCTCAAAGCCCTGTGACTATACTCGGTACTCTACAGACTGTTAAGTGATGATCTGTCCCTAGCATGCAATGCATCTTCATACCCAATAATGATGAAGTGACAAGTTAAATGTCATCAGAAATACTTGGTCTGGGGATCTAAACCTCTTCTGCAACATCAGCAGAATGGTTTGCAGGGACATGTATATATCAGAGAGGATACCACTACGCTGGAACACACTCTCCATCCACAAAAACAAAGCTCATCCCTTTCCATATTCAAGCCTATCATGGATCTGTGGATGGATAATAGAAAATTTAACCCAGTACTGCCTCCTCTACTATTATTGAATAATGACAGCTCCTAAATTCTTTATGCCATGCATGGGTCCCTTCAAAGTGTCTATGATATTATCCCAGTTATTCTTACTGGTTGTAATACATAATTATCGGCCATGAGATGGGTAATGCCAATCTAACACCAAATGGGATAGGTTTAATACAAACACCAAAAGGGAAATTGGCTAGGCATAAAATGGCCCCCAAGGGCATCTAGCCTAGCACTTACCTATTAACCTATATCCTGGTGAATGAATACTAATGAGGTCAATGAGGGCAAACAGGCAGATGTGACAGAGACATCCTCTTTTGCCAAATATATTTCTACAGTTAAAAGTGTTTTTGATGAAGTGGACAACAGAGAAACTTAGTAGAATTACATTAATTGGAAGGGTAAAGGCATATTTCAAGATGGCATAAGATAAGAAAGGGATATGGAGCAGATAATGGAGGCATTCAGTAAGTCCAAGGGTAAATCAGGGCTAGAATACAATAGGGGGAAAATGCTAATGTGAGAACAGGCAGAAGATAGGGTAAGGGAAAGCAGATTAAAGGGAAACCTAAGACCACATATCTGGGATTTGAAGTTTAAGGGATGGTAAAGGAAATAATAGAAATTGGGAGCTACCATAATAAAGTAGAAAGGCAGTTAAGACAGATGAAAACTAGAGCTGAATGATTACCCTAGCAAATAAATGGAATTAAAATGCTTGTGGTCACACAGGTTTTATACTTGATGAGTTCTTTTCCTTTGTTATCTGATGTACAAATAATAGAGAGGACTCATCATGTATGTGTTACTCATATGCAAGAGTCATAGCTGGCCTTAGGCATAGACCAACTAGGTGGCCGCCTCGGGCGCCGCTTTACTAGGGGCATTTTTCCAGTATTTATTTGGTGTAGGTAGACCAGGATGGGGGCAGCGGGTGATGTGGTGGGGGGGTGCCATGGAGCCCTTTTGCCTAGGACACCAGTTGACCTAAGGCCGCTCCTGGCAAGAGTGAGGCAAGATCAAAGGATGATAAGCATTAGATGAGGGTGAAGGATTCCAGCAATACAGACCTACTAGAATTCAACAGAAGATAGTGGATAAAAGTGATCCAAAATAAAGAGACCTAAAAGGAATGGATGGGATTACTGAGAAGAAAGGAGAGGCAAAATGAAGATGTTTTAGATGGCACACAGAGGAAGTGGAAGAAATATGAAGGAAGAGGTTGAGGAAGTAAGGAGATGGAACCACGGACCCCAGGAACTACCGCCCCATTAGCCTGACGAGCCTGGTCTGCAAGGCTATGGATCGTATCATCACGGAACTTATAAACAATGACATTGGTAATCTCCAAACTCTGGATCCTACCCAGTTCAGGTTTGTAAAAGGCAGATCATGTCTTCTAAACCTGATAGACTTCTTTGAAGCGGTCAGCAAAGCCATAGATGAGGGTAAGGTGGTTCACACCGCCTATCTAGATCTCGCCAAGGCTTTCGACACCATCCCCCACTCTGGAATTATAGACAAACTCACTAAACTCAGTATAAATCTCAATGTCACAAGATGGGTTGCCATCTGGCTCACTGACAGAACCCACACTGTTAAAGTGGCAGACAGTAAATCCAACTTCAGACCAGTGACAAGTAGAGTACCATAGGGTTCAGTCCTAGGTCCTCTCATGTTTGGTATCTACTTTTCTGAATTACAGGCTAACACATAGGACTTTGGCTAACAAAGTTCACAGATGACTGCAAACTAGGAGCCATAATCAAAACGCCTAATGATGTGGACATCCTACAAAAGGGCCTCACTGAGACAGATGCCTGGTGTCAAAGCCATGGCCTCAAGCTCAATGCCAAAAAGTGCATTGTCACCCCTTTTGGTAAAAACTCTGAACCCATAAACTGCCACATAGGTGGTAGTCTATTTAACACCGAAAGTGTGATAAGGGACCTTGGGGCACAGGTGGATAGTAGTCTCTCCTTTGATAATCACATTGCCACAGTAGTCAGGAAATCCTTCTACGTGGCACACCTCATCACAAAAGGTTTCTCATCCAGGAAAAAAGAGGTAATTGTTCCCCTCTACTCATCACTCATTAGACCCATTATAGAGTACAACGCCTCTTTTAGTATGTACCTCACAAGACATCTACAACAACTGGAAAGGCTACAGAAATACCTCACAAAGAGGATTACCAGCATCAAACAAATGCCCTATGCAGACCATCTCAAAAAACTCCAGCTTTACTCTGTAGCATATCATCTACTCAGAGGCGATCTTTGCCTAACATGCAAAGCTATGTCAAACCCAGAGCTGTTGGACATGCTCCATGTAAAGAAATCCCAATCCCTCTGAGCTACATGCTCTAGGGACCTAAACCTTGTCACCACAATAAACAGAACATGCTGGAGGGATAGATTCCTGTCCCAGAGACTTCTCATACTCTGAAACAAACTACCTATCTATATCAAACAAAGCTCCTCATTAGCACTCTTCAAGAAAAATCTTGATGATTGGATAGGAAATAGAAAATTCACCCTGGGGATCACTTCTGTGGCACTGCTTGACAGGGGCACAGGAAAATAATATTCTTGGGTGGCAAAAGCCAGGGTACTGTTTGGATAGGCTTATATAGGCCCTAGGGCCAATAGCCTAGTACCTACCTATGAACCTATGAACCTAAATGAGATAGATTAAACAACACTATCTAGAACAATCCACAACATTTGCTCATGGTTAATGAAATAAGGTTTGAGGAAGCAAGCAAAAAGGTAATTCAGAAAGTTTATAGTAGGGAGTGGTGCAAGGTGGACAGATACATTGGAAGAAACCATATTATGTACTTCAGCAGGAATTTCTGTTGGGTTTGAAAGAGAAAGATGCAGTTATACACCAACTGGGAAAGATGGGCAAAAGACAGATAGCATGTGTTATAGGCCCAAAAATAAAGGAGCTTTAATGAAACCAATCCTATTTGTGAATTATAATGGGTTAAAGGAGTCTGGGAGGAGGATTAAAAGAAAAATAATATCATCTGGAAAGAGAAAATTAGGAATGAGTGGGAACTGTGCACTCTCAAAATAAGAGATAATATAGAAAGGGGAAGATATTAGAGAGATAAATTATGCTAATATTATCCATCTGGATAAAAGGGAAGAAAACATAAAAGGAAACTCAGTGAAGATATAACAATGGAAGTCTAAGGTCAATAACCGAGGTTATTAAAGAAGGTAAAGTGAAGAAGGAGGGATAGTGTAAGGAAGAGAAAAAACTGTTTTAGTAAACAAAGCAGAGAACATAATGAAAGAGAAGGTGCGGCAAGTACAGGAGAAGGAAAAGTAAGGTGGTGAATTATAAAGCTGGGGTATAAGGAATCAAGGAGGTAAAAACACTGAGGGGTGTGATACAAGAGAAAACAACAGAGAATAATACATTATAAGAAATATGTAAGAGCTAAAGAAGCTGTGAACAAGAAAGGGATGCCAAAGGAGGAGAAGAATGGAGAACATGGCAGTAGAGAGGAAGAAGGGAGGAAGAAATAACAGAGGGCAGGAACAAAATTCATCCGTAGACTGTATGATGAATATACTTATATTCCTGATGGTGTGAAAATATGGCGTTGTCTTGTGAATTATTATAATACAGTACATAATTAATAACACTGAATAATATTAGAAGTACTACAGTAGTTGGCTACCATTGTGTGTACTTTTATAACACAATAAGAAGAAAAGGCTAGTTACCAGGAAAAGCAATCTAGCAGTTATCATTGAGTGTTTTAACATCTTGTTCAACATTTTATAAAATGAGGCAAAATAAAACTTGGCAGGACAATTTAAATTAAAAACAATTAACAAGGTTAAGCAGCACTTTAAACAAAGTTTATAATGGCCATGGATGAGGAGAAGTATGTATTCCCAGTATGGGCAATTATGATAATAATGTGTCAGTTGAATACCCCTAGGCCAGAAAGCAAAAACAGTGTAACAGTGTCTCAGTCAAATATTTAAATCTGCCCTACATTTAGCTCCATTTTTATCAGATAGCACTTCTGTATTATTCTCATGGGATATTTTTTAACAGGAGAATCTCCTCGATCCAAATTGCCCAAAACAGGTTATGTACAGGCAATTTTTTTTAAGTTTTGAACTCCTACGGACATTGCATTCAGTGAAATCTGTTGACACACTGTGTCAATAAATGTAATGCAGAACTTTGACATTAAAATCCTTAGTACATTTTATGCTAATGCACTTCATGCAGACCTGCCAGACCGTACTTGTGAAGTTTATGCTGTACTAATAGCTATAAGGCTGACATTAGAGAACATCTGCCAAAATTCTTTAGTGGTTTGGTTAGCAAGTCATCATACAAACACTAATTACATATGGGATGGGCACGTATGCTGTCAAATTTACTAGTACATGATGTGTTAGACTGCCACCTAAAGGCATGATCATAGTATATTATAACAGAGACATGACAGCATCTGGCTGGCTGCATAGCTTAAATTATGTTTATATGTAATTCTGACTTTGTTTTTGTATGTTATTTATGTGGTGTGCCTGAAATGAATTTTGTCCTATGTGTACTTTTGACGCTCTAAATGTATGATGATACGGTTTTATCATCTATGCAGAGCAATTCATCTCTTTTCAGTGCTGATTATAACTTAATATGACATCTAGGTAAACTGGCCAAGGGTTCTTTTCACTTTCGGGACAGTATTTTAAGATTCTTTGCAGAGTGAGACTGATAGCACTATGTTGGTGTTTTCTTTGTCAAGCTGAATTTTCATTATAAAAAGAAAACTACAAGTGATGATGGAGCACTATATCACACAAAATGAACTTTAATCCACTGGTTTAGCACTTTCAGCCCAAGAATTAGGCCTTCATCAGAACAAAGTGTTAAAAAACTGTTTCATTTTTATACCATCAATACACATCACACCAATTAAATCTCATTTTACTTAAACTTAATGTAAACACTATTTAAAATGTGTTTAAATAAAAATGCATTTTAAATAAAGCATACATTTCTAACAAACATATAAACTAATTACATTTGTTATAGTAAGCTTTTCTTTTCAACACAACTTTATAGTTGACACCATTGTTAAGCTCTGGTGACCTGCATGCATCTAATAAAACCTGCCAATTAAACTCTCTAAAATCTAACTCCCCAGCTCTGTCTCTATTAAAGCCCAATGGAACATAATCTATAACTGTAAAAATAAACTTAACACTGCTATTGCAGTTATAAGAATGTGGCAAGCAATGGTCTTTTGAGTTACTCTAGTATGCATCCCACTTATGCAAAATATAATATTATAAAGGGGCAGTTAGTAAGGCTTAAGAGACTTACAAGCGATGAAGCATAGTTAGATTTGTTAGTGCAGGAATTGCATTCTAGATTTAAAAACAGAGGGTACCCTTCTAAAATAGTCCAAGACATTATTAGTACAAGTGAAATGGAGGGGCTTAGTGGAAACACACACAACAAGAAGGATTGGGTAACATCCATGTTGTTAACCTTTGCCTTAGTCAGTAAAGAAATTAAAAACATAGTGTCCAACAACTGGAGAATATTAGTTTCAAATAGTGATCTTCAGATGGTAGTAGGAGAAGCCCCCATGTTTGTTAACACAAGAGGAAATAATTTCAAAGAAATGTTAGAAAGTAGACAAACAAAAATTGCAACTTTTACATTTAAAAGTACCTATGTTGCCTTGAGGATTTTTTCTAAATACATTTCAGAGGGAGCAGATTTTAATGTTGCAACTCAGAGCAAGATGTGACACGTTCCAGGCATTTTTATTGTAAATCTACATTTGTGGTATACATGGCAAAATGCTCCTCCACTTGTTCTTCATTCTATACTGGAAAACCAATAGGCAACTTAAAAACAGAATGTATGAACACTATTATGCCATCAAAAAGAAAAATTTAGATAATGCTCTTTACAAGCACACTTAACACTGTTATTGCTACTCACACAGTTTAAAGTTTCTTTTTGCAGTTATAGATCATGTTCCATTGGGCTTTAATAGAGACAGAGATGGGGAACTAGATTTTAGAGAGTTTAAATGGCAGGTTTTATTAGATGCATGCAGGGCACCAGGGCTTAACAATGGTGTCAACTATAAAGCTGTGTTGAAATGAAAAGCTTATTATAACAAATGTAAATAGTTTATATGTTTGTTAGAAATGTATGCTTTATTTAAAATGGATTTTTATTTAAACACATTTTAAATAGTTTTTACATTAATTTTAAGTAAAATGAGATTTGATTGGTGTGATGTGTATTGATGATGGCATAAAAATGAGATCGTTTTTTACACTTTGTTCTGATGAATGCCTAATTCTTGGGCTGAAAGCTTTAAACCAGTGGATTAAAGTTCATTTTGTGAGATATAGTGCTCCATCATCACTTGTAGTTTTCTTTTTATTTTACCAAAGTTACACAAAGTGTGAGGCACGTCTGCAGTTTTCTTTGATATTTCATTATGCTATACTTGAGAGATGGCTTGTAGCATTTTATAAGCAATGGGTGGAGTTTATGTTCCCTCAAAATATTCATGCGGGAGGAAACAAAGCGATTAACTACAAACGTATTCTGTAGTGAAAGTAGAGTTATACTTGATATTATTTTCATTGCAGACCAGCATCTAAGTGTCAGTAGGTACAGTTAACAATAATGGAGACAATACTGACCTGATAAATACTTCACATAATACAGGGAAGACATTTAATTAACTTATACATCAAGCCACTCCTAAAAGTTTGCCTGTGAAGTAAGATCAAAACACATCTGAGGAAAACACTTGTAATTCCCAAGAGTGGAAATAATCAGGTGGAAATCTCATGAATCATGGAATCAAATGATAAAGTGAGATTAAGAAGCACATGGCCTGAAAAATTCATATGATCTCTGGTAACCAGGACATCACTCTTGTACCCTTGGTAACCAGAACATCCTTCCTGTACCCTTGGTTACCAGGGCATCGTTCATGTACCCTTGGTAACCAAGACATCATACTTGCACCCTTGCATAAACTGATCTGAGTCTGAATAATAGATTAGGTCTATGATCTCATGGGATGGCTAACAGATATGAGCACTCAGAAATGGCAATTTATCCCCTTACTTTGAGTACACTTTCTCACTTTTAACAAGTACCTTTCTTACTAGTGTTATTGGACCCAACTGTTCCCTAGCAGAGTCAGTAGGATTTTTCTTTGCTTTTGTAATACCAGAATTAATGCAGTCAGTGTCTAACCAGAACAGACTGCCTCCCCATCTCTGTATGTCCCCTGCTTTTAACCTTCCTCACTAATGTACTGATTGCTTATCTTTAGTCACTGCTTTTCTCTCACCTCTATCCTTTCCTAACTCTGTTGAGGCCCTGTATTCTTATACTGGCTCTCAACAGTGATACAGCATAAATAGACAAATTCCACTTTCGGAGTAAGGTATTCTTAATCAATGGCAGAAAGTTCTAAAATAGTCTTCTATATTCTGTCAGTCAACAATCTCTTGTGGCATTTCTACTCAGTGTAGGCTGACCTAGAAATCATCCTCCCACTGCAACTATTGCAGAGAAATTGCATGAACAATGAAGCTTGCTATAGTCCATAGCTCTCAACCTTCCATGTCTAAAATGAGGAACACGAGCCCTCATAATGTGGAACAAATGGGCAAAATGTGGAACACATACTAATGGCTTACTAACAACCTCAACTACGAAGGTCATAGGATGGTTAAAATATGCTAGTTTTACTTATAAAGAAGATCTTTTAATGAATTAATATGAGTCATTTCTATTTACAATGGATTTCACTTAAAAAGTTCATGTTCCTCAAAGTTCCTCAATGCTCCACCTTGAAAGACTCTGTCACACATTCAATGTTAGGAATTTTTTAAGACCCCAAATGAGGTACATTCCTCGTAATGAGGTACACTTGAGAGGTATGCTATAGTCTCTCTGACGCTACCCTTGTTGGTAGTAATCAGGTATGTAAGCAGTACTTAATGTTCTGTGACACACCACCAGGCATAAGCTGCTTAGGTCTATAAGCTGCTACTGAGCTTTATCTTGCCATCTTGAGTTTGATTCCCACTTATGTCTGTTTCCAAATTTGTGCACTGAGAAAGTCACTTATCAGGGACCGCTCTTTGATAACCAGTGAAGCTAATCACTTTGGTTAGTGGATTTATCCATTTAGCAAGTAAAATAAGTTAAAATAAAATCTGTTGTCATAGACACTAGCAACCATCTTGTAAACTGTGATTTGCTGAGTCATGTGACACCACACAATGCCATGTTCTATAATTTTCTGGTTTCCTAATGAAGCCACTTCTTTGTAAATGCTTTCTTTAAATCTTACACGTGAATGGCGATTGGAATGATGTACCTATGTCAGATTGCCTATCTGGTGGACAAAATGATAAATAAAACAATAAATAAATAACTTCCTTTTCTCCTACTTAAAAAAACCTACAAATAAGAATGTCACTAACTAAAGGGCTTAGATTATGTAATTAATGGAGCCAGAACATCAAAATCACATACTATGAATCTTAAAAAACTGAAATCCATTCATACTACAGCAGATGGGACACATGCAGGGACAAAGTTATACATAACAGCTTTAAATGTTAAATTATTGGTGCAGCATAAAAACATGGTTTAATATTGCATCAAAGAACCAGCCTTCATCTTTGATTGGAAAGTGGAGAAGCAGTTGTTTGGAAAGTGGAATTCTCTAAGATGGCTATGTTGTGAATCATAAAATCTGTTCCCCTAACTACTGAATCTCAGGAAGAAAACATTGAAACCAAAGTGCAAGGAAATGGAATATCCCAGCTTTAACAATTTCAGGAACTGAAAAAAAATGTTTTGTATCTATTGTGCAGGAGGTCAATATGTCTAACACTTTCCCGCATGGACATCGTCATCCACTTTCCTAGTTTATAATCATCACTGAGGCCATGCCTGAGATGGTTAGAAACATTCAGATTAAACTGTGTTGGCTCTGTAGCTCTCTGACTAAAATCTGAATCTCTTCCAGCTAGTTTTTGTGTGTGCACGTACACAGACATAAGTGTACTTATGCAAATGTGTCTTTTACAAATGATCTATAGTCATTAGCAGCCTACACCTTTAATTTATGTATTTTGTTCACTCAAGTTTCATTAGATAAGTTTTGACATAGGAAAGCCTGTTATAGTTTCATAGGTGGATACTAGGCAGTCTGTCCAGTAGACTGTTTGGCGCCTGTCCATTGCTGTTCCCATTGATTGATCCCTCTGACCATTAAGATCTGTGAAGTTAGACTGGGCATGAAATTACAGACTCCCCTTACACTCATCCATGTTAGTTTTTAAAAGAATTATGGTGGTACTTTATTTTATATGGTTTGGGAAGCTTATTTCATAGGTAACGGGTTCTTTGTAAGAGATCTCTATCCTGCAAGCTGGTTTCATGTATATTCTAGTATAGATTTAGTCTCCTAGAATAGGTATTTTTCGTGTTTTGTAGGCCATGTATAGGATCTCATGCTGATGAACTAAAAAGTGATAGGATATATAAAAGCTCTTGTAAAGATTAGGGAGTTTTGAAGTAAGATATTTTTTTGTTCTTTTTTGTTAGGAAATGGAGTGTTTTATCTACTTGGGCAACATGCCTGGAAAGATCCATGCCAAAAGGTGCGTAATATTCTATTGTGTCTGCTAAAGGAGTACAGATGAGCATTTGCTTCCTTGGACCTGCAGGATAAGTCTTTAGAAATTAGTTGGACAAGGTAGAAGGATTTCCCATTGGTAGGTGATACGTGCAAGTTGCAGTAAGGCCCATTGTCCATGAAAGGATGCCTGGGAGATAGGAAATTTACCCCGGGGATCACATCAGTCATCCTGCTAGACAGGGGTCCAGAGAAGTAAATATTGTGGGAAGAAATAGCAAGGGAATTGTTATGGCTAGGCTTGTATAGGCCCTAGGGCCGATATCCTAGTACCAACATATGAACCTATGAAAGTGTATAGGTCTCTAATGACAGTTATCTAATTCGATTGGGATATAGTTATGGTAGGGGAAAGGGTGTTCTTATTTCCCAAAGCAAACAATACTACATATCTTAGCAATGAGCTTTTTCCTTGGTCCTGACTCCATGAGTTTGTGTGGGTCAGACCCTTTTGGAAAATGTGATTGTCACTTGCCAAGTTCATAATGACTCTGAGTTTGCAGTCATCAGGAAATGTAGTGAGCCACAGACCCTTGACATCAGCTTAGACACTGAGTTCAGTAATGTTTGATGTTTGTTTAGCCAAAGTGAAACTTGAGCAATATCAGTAGTGATAAGACTTTTGGAGGAAAGTGCTCCACCAACCCTTTCTCAGTGGGTTTGCTATCCAATTACCTGTGTTAGGGTTTATATTAAAATGGGCTAGTGTCTCAAGATACTGATGGCATTAGTCAAGTCCAGGTATGTGATGAGTACAGATTGCTTTCTTGTGGTGCTTCTGTGACTATTTTTAGGCAATCTGCTAGGTTTAGTTGACTATTTTCAGAAATTAAGTTTGATTGGGGACTGAAGAATGTAAGCTGTCAGTATCCTCACTTATGAACTCAATTTCTAACCAGTTCAAATATGGAATTAGTGATGATTATATAACTTGCAAATGATACTGGTAAGGCTAATTAGTATGTAGTTCCCAGAGTCCGGGACTCTCTTGAGGAGGTTGGTACTATGATAGCCATTCTGCAAGTAAGCTAAGACTGAACAGTTGCGATGGGGGGGTGCTTTGTGTTAACAAGGGGTTGCTGCTGAATGCACTGGAAACCAAAATAAGGTGAAGTTTCTGTAATTCTATACCTGTGTTTGTTTTCGGGGGTCAGGATGGCCTTGATTGCAGGCATCTTCTCTGTTAAACTTCTAACATTGAACAATGCCACATGAACATAGGTCTAACTCGGCTTTGTTAGGCCGGAAAATGCAAGAGATTGACATTGCCTAAAAAAGACACTATGGTGGTAGAGATTGCCCTAGACTATATGCAAAAGCCCTGGAAGGAGAAATGTAGGAAATCCCTAATGAAGCATATAGGACTGCTCTCTATCTTCTTCCAAGATGACACATATTTTATCCCTCTGGAATAGAATGAGGACAGAAGCTGCTTTAAAGTTATGTGAAGTGTGATACAACAGTGAAGGGAAAAATGTTATACACAATAGCGTTCAAAGCCATCTGCAGTTTACCCATCTCTGCCTCTTTGCTGCTCTAAATGCTCTAAGAAATTGTAGTAGCTGTTGTTTTTGTAACCTATTTCACAGAGTTCAACTATTATGAAAACTGCCATAACCGAGGCTGTGTGTCCAGAAGGTACACATTGTTTATGAGCATTTTTATTGCTATAGTCTCCCCTTGTGTAGGCTGTTCTCATGTTTAAGCATCCTTGCTCACTCAATGATACATCAGTCCAGTTGTACAGTGCAGCATTAGTCTTATTATTAGTTTACAGTGGTGCATCTGTCTTTAACAACCACGGCAAAACTCTGCCTTGGGCAATTAGTTTACCATTTTTGGGCCAGGTGTGCAAAATCACTGGGTTTGAACAGGCCCTGAATAACTATCTCCCATTAAGGTGAAGGGTATGAGTCATAGACTGCAAGCCCCCTTTTAAAATCCAAGCACTATTTGGCTCTATTTTAGTTTGACTTCCATTTCCCCCCATACCCGATTTACTAATATAAATTCTGGCCAATACAATATCCCCTCTCACTCTGCTAGTTTTAATTATCTTTGGCCTTTCCCTCTGGATGAAAGGCTTTGATATGGATCAACTTACTGTTTGTTGCTGTTAGGGTAAATCTATTATTCAGTTATATACTTAAACCACTTTAAACATCTGTGCAACTGCATTTACAATTTCTGCAGTAAAATGGATAGCCAACATCTCATATTCTCCATATCAAACTGCATCATTGCCATCTATTCTAATGTGCTGATTCCCTTAATATTGATTTTTATTCTGTAGTTGACTGGTTTAAAACACTGTGTGCTAATTTTTAAGAGTGAAGTCAATGATAAGGAAAATAATTAGTATCAAGCATAAAGCATAACATTTCATAATAAGTAGAGAACAACTTAATGTAAATTGTTTTAATGCAACCAGGGTGGTTAATAGGATTATAGCTTAATAAAGACAATAATGATTTTCATAGCAATATTCTAATTTCTATTCATCCTAATGTTAAAGAAGATAACACCATAGGGGCTTTGGTTACAAATGAGACATTGTACTTTATTAAGAGATAGACAATGATGTGTTTTGCTGGAGAGAGAGAGCTGAATCTATGGAACATGTTCACTGCTATTTGAAGGGTATAAGCATTGTATGCTAAGTTGAAAGAGTATAGAAAGAATAAATTTGATTTATTTACTTTTTATTTTATTTATTTACTGTTTTTTAAATAGATAAGTTGATTCCTGTGGCCTTTCTTACCTCAAGGTTTAAGAAGCAGGTAATGTTATAGTAATAGTTTAGTTGTTTACAAACTTATGGTATAATTAGCTTGGAACGGAGAGAAATTAACTCTGAGAATAAATACCACAAAATGGTTGAAGGACTAATGTATGACAAATGAGTGATGCAAACTGTCCTGCTGTTTTTTTATAAATACATCTGTGCTTTATGTAAGAAAACATAGAAATATAGTTTGCTGTGCATACTGTGTATTTTAATTGGCTTTGACTTACAAGAAAACTATATTGTGGTCTAGGCATGCACTAATGACAAATTTAACAGCCTAGCAGAAGTCAAATTTCCTAGATGTCTTTGCTATACATCTGCATTTGCTCTGAAGCCAATCACTCCATCAAAGAGAAACCACCATTTGATAGCACCAAATATTAAGCTACACCTGGTATGGGCTGCACCATGGAGGTATTATATGAGGTACTTGCACCGTAAAAGCCACAGTGTACAAAATAATTATGAGAGGTTACAGCTTGCTCAGGTTAAGTTCCGTATGAATTTAATTTATGATTTTTCCCCACATGTAGCCTGCTTGATGTAGTACATCACATACATATGTAATGCATGTGTTAATTGAGAAGAACACAGACTTCTACCGTAAGCAGTTTTGAAAACAAACTTTAGCTGATGCCAAATGGTGAATTTCCATGGCAATAGACTACAGTAGTATTGTAGAAGGCAAAAATCAAGATAGCAAGAGAGAGAGAGAGGGAGTGAGAAGGAAAGAAGTAATAGTTAGTATTCAACATATAAAATCATTGTTAAAATAGTAATTCTAAGGAGTAATGTTCTGCCGAGTACAATGACAGTACAAGTTTTTATTCTCCCTTCCCCACATGTATCATGTTAAACAATAAAAATACTTTTTCTCTTGTCCTTAAAATAGCAATTTATATAGTGTTAAGTGAGTTTATACATTTTTTGCAGATATTATCTACAGCATTAAATGGGATACATGCTTTAAACAGGAATATAAATATAGTTCATATAGCACTTGATCTGGGCAAGCTATTCTTCACTATTTTACACCATGGCTTATATGACAAAGAATATTTGTTAATTCTCTCTCTTCACAATTTGCCTATCAAGCCTCTCTCTTTTTACTTCCTCCTTCATTGTACTTCAGTGTATTACCAGTATAAATCAGCATATGGCACCAAGGCTTTTGCTTACCTTCCCAGACAGCCATCAAATGACCCATAGTGGCTAAAATGAGAGCATTGTTAGACACATGATTTAAAAATACTGCATCATTTAAATAGCAAATAAATGACTTGGTTTTATTAAGTATCCTGAGATGTTCAAACTGACTTGAGGCCAGAAAACTCCAATATTCTTTATGAAATGCTTAAGTCTTATTAAGGGATAATACTCAAGTTCACAATGAAAAACACATATAGAATAAATAGTAAAGAATTCAATAACACGGTAGTTGGAAGAGACCTGTGTTAGATATTGTAAATATATGTTCATGTTGGGAAACAGACACAGTCATAGTACTATATACATTTTTCTTCTTCGGTGACTAGACAAGTGATGCCCTACTGCTATTTACTAGTAACTTAAGACTAATCCACATCCTGTAGTAGTTCTCAACAATTTAGTTAGAGGTCATTTCTTTATAAATATATTATGTATAGACAATGTTTTATTTGTTTCAAACTCCTGTGAACACTGCATGCAGCATAAGCTGCTGCTGCATTGCAACTAAACTGTGATGCAGAATATTGTCATTAAAATCTTAATTAGATGTTGTACTACAGTACCTCATACAATACAAATGTGCAAAGCTTATGCTGTACTAATACTTTTAAGACTGATATTGGAGAACATATGTCAATAACCTGCAGTAGTTTAGTAAAAAAAATGAGTTGGACATATATGCTGCCACATTTACTAGTACATGATGTGTTAGATTGCCACTTAAAAGTATGGTCATAGAGAATACATTCATTTGATCGATGACCCAAAATATCAAATCACAAATTGTAGAAAACCCATTTAATGCAGCAGGGCAAGCCCTACTGCACACCCATACTCCCTGATTATATATACCTGCTCCAGGATTGCACAGCAGTCCAGAGCAAGGAAATTCACATTTTCAATATTTTAATTTTTCCACATTTTGTCATTTGATATTTCGTGTCATCAATCAAATGAATGTATCCCATGGTTATAGTATATTGGAAGACAAGCAAATGCTGTTAAGTCTCTAAGTATAAATTACAGTGCTTATAGGTAATTGTGCCTTTATTTTTAATTTTTATTATGCAGCATGTCTGAGGACAGTGCAGTGGTATAGCGGTTAGCATTGTCACATCACAACAAGAGGTTCTCTGGTTTGATTCTTGACTGGGGTGCATTCTGTGTGGAGTCTCCATGTCCACCCTGTATTTGTGTGGGTTTTCTCCGGGTGCTCTGATTTCCTCCCACATTCCAAAGACATGCAGTCGGTGGATGGGACACTCTAAATTGGCCCTAGGTATAACTGTGTGCATGTGAGTGTATGGTGCACCCTCTTAGAAGGATTGGGACTTGGGCTAGCAACCTGATTCCATAAAACCAGTACCTGCTATGGAAACAACGAGTGCTGAATGGCACTTGTTCTCAATGTGCTGACTGCATGGGAGTTAATCCAGGATCCAGTATGCCTCACATTAATTTTGTGTTTTGTACTTGTTATCACCTTTGTGAGACAATTTATGTTTTCTGACATCTGTTTGTAATAATTTAATGTATCACCTAGGTGAACTGCCCACTGTTTCTCTTCACTTCTGTGTTTGTCTTTTAAGCTTTTTTGTACAATACGAGCTAAAATGATAATATTGCAATTGGAACTTTCTTTGTCATATTGAATTGCCATTACGCAATAACTGAGGGATTTTTTTATGTCTTTTATATGAGCTTTGGGTTAAGTATATGTTTACTCAAAAATGTCAAGCAAGGAGGAATCAGAGGGATTAAGCACACCATAATTCTGTAGTAAATGTAAGAGATAACAATTGATATTATTTTCAGAGATGTGAAGCATCAATATATGTTATCTGACAGGGTCTCAAACTGTCAGTAGGCACAATTAATAGTAATGGTAACAGCATTGATCTGATCAATAGCTCACATAATATAAAAATCCAACTGAGATAGATAGCCTTTTTCAGCAGACACCTGGAGAGAAAAGCTCCATATTCATATAAATAGACAATGTACAATATATTTTGACTGCCCATGTTGTATATAATAATTCATCTTTGTTACATATACATTTTTGCATATATAATTAACTGTTGCAGATGTTTAATGATAAAGCTTGCATCATACAATTTGTGATTATTGGAAGAAAGAAAATAAGAGAAGGCCTGTGCATTTGCATAAGGTTGTAACAGACAAAAGTTCAAAGAAACAAAGGGAAGACAAAGATTGCAGACAATACTTATATATAGTATAGGAGCTATGTGTTTAGTATATTATATATAGTATAGGTGCTATATAGCTAGTATATAGCTCATACATGAACGTACTCCTTAAAGTTTGTCTGTGAAACCTCATCTGAGCAAACGATATACAAGTTACAGCAAAAATAGAAATGCTTAAGTAAAATTCTTATGAATCAGTATAACAGATGCTTTGAAGTGAGACTAATAAGGACATAACCTAAAAAGTTACTGAAAGCTGTGGGAGCCAGGATCTCATTGCTATACTCCCTGCTGAGATGAGTCTAGACTTAAACACATTGTAGGAGCTCATGGTCTGATTAGTAGACTCTGAGCAATGTAGCCACCACCATCTTAATAACATAAGCTCACTTATCTGAAGTTATTGCAGAGTATTTGCATGTATACAGCATCATACAGATAGTACAGCTGATCCTCCATAAAAACATGACAAACTGTGTAGCCTTTAAACTGTCTTACAGTGGTTATAGGTTCTGTAGGATGCTGAGTGTGGGCAGATATATATATATATATATATATATATATATATATATATATATATATATATATATAAGAAAAACAGAGATAGAGAGATGAAATATCACTGTTCAGTTTAAAAGAATGGTTCCCTCCAGAAGCCAAGTGAACATATGTGCGCTATGAAAGTAGTAATTCAGCCCCATATTTATTTGAGCACCCTTCCTTTATTTCAACTAGCACCATTTTCATTGCTGTCACTTGATTCCAAATGTTAACAGAATCAGCTAAACTTAAAGAAGAATAAAAATACCAGTGACTAAAGGACTTAGTCCAGACAATTAATGTACATAGAATATCACCTACCAGTAGGACTCAGATTCATACTATAGCAGATGGTGCAAATGCCTGGATGAATGAATGAATGAATGAATGAATGAATGAATGAATGAATAAATAAATAAATAACAAATTTAAATTTTACCTGTGGACCTCCATGCACCTAGACTGATTGTTTTACTGTTATATTCTGCTGCCGGTTCGTCCTGCTCCATTTACCCTTGAGTTCACTCTGCTCCCCTACCCTACCCCCAATTCCCACCCAACCCATACCCTTAATTTATTTTCCATTCATCTTGTCACCACCCCCTAATTATCCAATCAAAAGCCATAGACACATCTCACAACCATCTCCCTCCTCTCTACCTTTCTCAACACAACCCCTTTCCCCTTACAAATTTAACCCACTCTCGTACCCCTCCCCTTCACTCCTTCTCCTACATACTATACACTTCTCTCCAATCTTATTCACAATTACTTTAATCCCCTCCTCCACCTACTTCTCTAACCATGCTCATTAATCTGATAATAACATTATTTCTTCTACTACTCTCTACCCTTACATCTTACCATACCAACATTATCTCAAATCAACATCTACATCCTCCTGTATCAATAATACCTATTTAAACATGTTATTTATTTCCATATCTCCGTCATTAAACAACACCTCTATCTCTCACTGTTTCCATTATAAAATACTTTGGCTGTCTCCCTCCCATTACATTGGGCTTAAACATACATTCATTTAAAAAATATATATTATCCTTCAAAACCCAATTTAAAACCTACCATCCTCCTACAAGCAGAAGACATCCACCCTAACCCAGGGCTAACCCTACCAAACCCCACCCCAGCTCAAATAATCCACCCTGCTACCCTACTAACACTCCCTCACACAATGCACCCCTAACTCCCTCCTTTCCTACCCCTCATTCTTCCAAACACTTATCCATAATGGCTATCACCTTCTTAATAATATCACTGACCTTCATGCTTGGATCCCCCAATATTCCCCACCTACTTGTACTGCCAGAAACCTGGCTCAAACTCTGATATTCCAAACTTTGATATCTTGGTCCCTAACTACAACATCTATTGACTAGATAGGACCACTAAAATAGGTGGAGGTGTAGCAGTTCTTTACTCTCAACACTTCTCTCTTTCCCCATTCTTGTAAACCTACCTGATTTTCACCCAGCAGAAATCCTAAAACTAAATTACCACCTTAATGACCACAAAAAGCTTACCATTGCTGCTGTTTATATTCCTCCTGGCAAGAACATTCATATTCTCGAATACATATTTTCCTAGGTTTCTCAAAATCTATCCTATGAAACTATACTGCTAGGAGATGTTAATAAAGATTGGAAGTCCCTTGAGACCCATTCCCCTGTCCAAAGCATGAATCTGTTCAGCTTTACCCAACTTATCTCTCCACCCCTATAAGACTCACCAAACACTCCAATCAAGGGGCAACAATTTACTGGATCCTGTGCAATAACCCCAGCTTTATCACAACCCTGTATTACTTCCCGATGCCTTAAGTGACCACTTACCCATCAGTATACAGAGATACTCACCCCAACAAAAAAAATCACATCTGTACAAATTCTGCTGAAAATTCAAAAACGTCAACCCCTCCACTCTCAGTGACAGTTTGTCTCCCATTAACAGGTCTATCCTGCACGCTCTTCCCCTTGAAGATGCAGTACTCAAATTTAACTGCATCTTCCTAAACACCCTAGACTCAATAGCCCCCCCCCATGTAAAATAAGATAAAATCAAATTGCACCCCCTAGCTCAGTAACGACACTTGTAAACTAATGCATAAATCCCTATGTCACAAGATGGGTTTCCAACGGGCTCATTGACAGAACCCACACTGTAAAAGTTGCAGACTCCAAATTTGACTCCAAACCAGTGACAAGTGGAGTACCACAGGGTTCAGTCCTGTGACATCTCCTGTTTGGTATCTACTTCACGGAAGTACAGGCTAACACAGAAGGCCTCTGGCTAATGATGTTTGCAGATGACTGTAAACTAGGAGTCATAGTCAAGTCCCTAAAATATGTGGACATCCTACAGAAGGGCCTCACAGATGCCTGGTGTCAGAGCCATGGTCTCAAGCACAATGCCAAAAAGTGCATTGTCATCCCCTTTGGTAAAAACTCTGTACTCATGAACTACCACATAGGTGGCAGTGTACTTAACGCCGAATGTGTGATAAGAGACCTTGAGACCCAGGTGGACAGTAGTCTCTCCTTTGATAATCACATCGCCACAGTAGTCAGGAAATACTTCTACATGGCACACCTCATCACAAAAGGGTTCTCATCCAGGAAAAAAGAGATCATTGTTCCCCCCTACTCGACACTCATTGGGCCCATTATAGAGTACAATGGTCCTTTTGGAATGTACCTCACAAGACATCTGCAGCAGCTGGAAAGGCCACAGAAGTAACTCACAAAGAGGATTACTGGCCTCAAACAGATGCCCTACACTGACTGTCTAAAAAACCTCCAGCTTTACTCCATAGCATATTGCCTACTCCAAGATGATCTCTGCCTAACATATAAAGCTATGTCAAACCCAGAGCTGTTGGACATGCTACACCTAAAGAAATCCCAATCCCTCTGAGCTACATGCTCTAGGAACCTAAACCTTGTCACCACACTAAACAGCACATAAAGGAGGGATAGATTCCTGTCCCAGAGACTTTCCATACTCTGGAACAAGCTACCCATCTATGTCAAGCAAAGTTCCTCATTAGCACTCTTCAAGAAAAATCTTGATGAGTGGATGGGAAATAGGAAATACACCCCGAGGATCACTTCTATGGCTCTGCTCAACAGGGGCCCAGGAAAATAACTTTCTTGGGTGGCGTAACACCTCAGGGATCACTTCTGTGGCTCTGCTCAACAGGGGCACAGGAAAATAACTTAATTGGGTGGCATAAGCCAGGAAACCTTGTTAGTTAGGCTTATGTACACCCTTGAGCCAATAGCCTAGTACCTACCTATGAACCTACAAAGATGGAGGTGTATACATCTTCTTTAAAGCCAAGTACACCTCCAGATTGGTCAAACAGTATGACAGTCTTAAACCACTCCATACCCAAATAACTATAGGCAAAATACCTACCACATCATTGGCAGCTATATGCACCCCTTCATGAACCAAGAAAAGCACGATGCCTACCTGGACTTATTGGAGTCACTTGCCATACAGCCCAACACCTTAGTCAAGGGAGATTTCAATTATCCCTGTATTGAATGGGTAACAAACATGAGCTCAAAGATACTTGCCCAGAGGATTCTGGACTTTGTCATGCAAATACTCTGCAACAGATAATCTGTACCCTCACAAGGGGCTCTAATGTCCTTGACATAGTACTCACCAATACGAATAGTCACTCCACTGCCTCATGTGTGATGTCCTCCCTGTTAAGGGTGGAACATAATTCAGAATCATTCAAAGTAACTATTGGACCCCACAACCCCAAAGGAGCAAAAAAAAAAAAAAAAAAGTAAAAAACCTCTCCAAAGAAAACCACAGCCTACTAAGTGATGGTATAAAAAGTTTTATACCTCCTGCAATCAAAGACAGTAATGACTCCTATGCAAAGATGTACACAAATGCCCTGTATAATCATCTTAGCAACTGTATAGACTCGGCTATACATGACCGAATTAAAACCAGGCCCTCCAAAAAAAACAAACCACCTTGGTGGATATCTAGTATAAAAGCTTGTATAACAGAAGGAAGAAACTGATGTCCAAGAACAAGAGTCAACTGCCTCTACAGTGGAAGAATTCCCTCAACAGATTGAACAAGCAAACCAAAGTCTTGTAAAGTCCTCTAAAGCTAATTATGAAGCTAAAATATCATTCCTAGCCAAGAGCAACCATAAGACATTCTTTAACTACATCCGAAATCTAAAAGGCTGTGTCCAGTTATGTGCTGAATTGTTGGTAGATGGTACCACTCACAATAGAGTAGAAGAAATTGCCAAACTGCTAGCTGACAGATTTGGTACAAACTTCACCCCCCTATCCCCACCGGCCATACCCAAAGCATACCTGACACCAGTTGTCTCTAGTATCTCTACAGATCAAGTCATGTCTGCGCTCTCCAAGGCCAAAAACATGGCCTCAGTGGGACCAGACAACATCCTTGGTTGCTTACTAAGTAATCTAAAACAGGACCTAGGTGATCCAATTGTCATTCTCTTTAACCATAACCTGAGAAATAGTTTTGTACCAGCAGAATGGAGAACAGCAACAGTAATCCCCTTGCATAAAGGGGGGGGGGGGGGCATCAACTGACCTTGGGAACTATAGATGCATAAGTCTAACCAGCATTATCTACGAGGCCTTGCAAAGGATCATCGTGGACCTTATCAACAAGGACATAGATGACCTTCAAACTCTAGCCCAACCCAGTTTGGCTTCATTAAGTGTAGAACCTGATAGACTTCTACAAGAAAGTTACCAAAGCCCTGGATGAAGGTAGGACAGTGCACATACCACCTATGTGGACCTAGCCAAAGCCTTTGACACAGTCCTGCACCTGGGTATCATTGAAAAACTGTGCCAACTAGGTGTTAACCCTTACATCACTAGATGGGTAGCTAACTGGCTCACGAACAGAACACATACTGTCAAAGGTGGTGACTCCACCTCTACCAGCAGACCGATCACCAGTGGAGTACTGCAGGAATCTTGTACTTACCTGTTACTATTTGGAATCTATTTCTCAGTAGTCCAGGCTAATTTAGATGGCCTTTGGCCTGATGATTGTAAACTAGGCACAATAACTGAGTCCCCAATGATGCTAACATATTACAGGATGGGCTAACACAGACAAATGATTGGTGCCAAAGTTATGGTCTAAATCTAAATGCAAAAAACTGCACTATTATTCCATTTGGCAAAGTGGAATTACCCACTGATATTAACAGCATCTCTCTAAGTTCAAATGCAGTGGTGCGAGATCTGGGAACACAGGTTGACAGCAATCTGAAATTTGGCCACAAGGTTTCCACAGTGGTAAGGAAAGTCATCTACACTGCACATCTCATAAGTAAAGGCATCGCAACTAGGTCTAAGGTTGTTAGAACCCCACTTTACTCAACCCTAATCAGACTATTAATAGAGTGCAATGTTCCCTTCTGCATTTATCTCAATAGACACCTGCAGCAACTGGACAGAAAACACTCACTAACAAGATACAGGGCCTTCAAACCATGACCTATGTGGATTGACTGAAAGCCCTGTCACCGTACTGTGTATCATACAGGAGACTGAGAGATGATTTATGCCTGGCCTACAGGGCAGTCTCTGACCCTAACCTGATGGAAATGCTGCACATTCACAAATCAAATGGCACTAGAGTCACTTGCCCTAGTGATCTCAACCTTGCCAGTGACATTAACAAAACATGCTAGAGACAGGTATTTCTCTCGAAGATTGCTGCTGCACTGGAATAAACTTCCAGTTCATGTGAAGCAAAGCTCCTCAATAACCTTATTCAAGCACAGTCTGGATAAATGGATGAGTGACTGTAAAATCACCCTGGGGGTGGACCCATGTCCCTCATGGACAGGGTTGGCTGGTGCTGATCTGTAATGTATGTTCATCTAACCAAGGACAATTAGGGCAACCCAGGATTAACATAGCTAGGCTAATAAAGGCTCTAGGGCCACTTGCCTAGTAACTTCCTATGAAGCAATGAACTCATAACTTTATTCAGAAAATGGCTTAGTCAAATATAAACCTTTATGTAATTCATTGGATTGTAAACTACCTTACAGGCAGGAATCACTTAGTCATGGTCGGTAGCACACTTTCTTCCAAAAGACTCATGACCAGTGGCATCATGCAGGGCTCTGTTTTGTGGCCACTACACTTTGGTATATACTTCACTGATGTCCAGGATAATGTCAAGGTCTATGGCTCACTGATTTTGCAGACTGCAACCCTGGAGCCATCATCAACTCTCCAGAAGAAACTCACATCCTCCAAAATGGCCTAACTTGCACAGACAATATAGTATTGGCCTCTTTGGTAAACAAGAACAGCCCTGCACCTACTACATAAATGATACATAAATGATACCCCTCAAAATTAGATACCATCATTACAGACCTAGGCACTTTAATGGGCAGCGATCTCTTCTTCACCCACCATTTATTCCCATCATTCAGCTATCTTTCTGCCTAGACCAGATAACTAGTAAAGGCATATCCCCTAAGTGCAAAGAAGTAATTATCTCTCCCTACTACTGCTATTGTTTCTCTAGTTTCTCACCATTTCAAGTCAAAGACCAAGATTGTTTCCTTGCTGTAATCTATTGAATGCTACCATATATCATTAATTTATCTTATTTTATTTTATTTCACACTTGTTAACTGGGTTGGTCCAACTGAGCACATGCCCATTTTCAGTGGAGACCCAAGGAGAAAAGCTCCAAAAGTAATTCTTTACATAATAACACAGATTAGAGTATTAATTAGATAACATACAGAGTAGTAAAACTACAGCATAATTATTAACATATACAGATATATCATAGAAATATATAAAAATACATATAATATGAGAGAAAGTACAAGGAGGAGTATGCAATTTGCAGTCAAGAATTTTTGAGATTAAGTAGATTTGGCAAATATAAAAGAAAGAATGAGTGGTCAAGTAGAATCCTGGCAGAGGCAGATCCAATTTTTTCTGGAATAAGTGTTGTAGTTCTTTTTTGAAGCTGTTTGTGTGATGTTTTGCAAGTTAGAGGGGAGGTTGTTCCAGATTTTTTTTATGGATGATTTATATATGCGATTACCTATGTTCATTTTGGGTGTGCATGTTTCTAGAAGAAGTTTTGCTAAACTGCAGAGGGGACAAGGGGGGGAGATAGTAGATAACTAGATTGGCTAGAGAGGAACAAGGAGTGGGTTTATTTAGTATGAAGTGGGCAAAATGTAGCTGAGATGGTTTTAGATGGTGAGAGAATTTAAGACATTGTAGCTTGTGGAGAGCTACACAATGGTGGGTAGGATTAGGAAAGTTGGCTGCAAATTTGGCAATTTTATTAGAGGTTTGTTCTAGCCTGGAGAGTAGACAGGATTGAAGGTTGGTGAGGACTGGTGATCCATAGAGGAGGCTTGGAAGGAGATTGTCTTGGGTTAGGGTGTGTCTAGAATCAGCAGAGAGGAATTTTGAGTTGCAGTATAGCATGCCAACTTTTTGGTTAGTTATCTTAATTGCTTGATGAATGTGCAAGTCAAATTTTAGTTGGTCATCAATAGTCATTCTAGTAATTTTGTGTGAGTGTTTACATTTATGATGGTTTCATTTAGTGAAGAGATAGAGAAGGTAGTCTTAAGGTGGTCCTTGTTTTTTGGGGAGAAAGAGATGTAGATTTGCATTTTTGGGGTTTAAGATAAGCTGATTATCAGTTAGCCAGTTTTCAACAAGAAGGAAAGATTGTTGAGTGGAGGATGTAATCAGAATGGAGTCATCAGCATACTGTATGAGGCTAGAGATGGGGGGGGTGGAGGAGTGGTGTTTATTAATAAAGATGTTGAAGAGAAGGGGTCCAAGAATAGAACCCTAGGGTACACCAGGTATAGGTAAGAAAGAAGAGCAAGAAGATTGCCATCTGACTGACTGTAACCTGTATGTGAGATAACTGGAGAACCATGAAAGAGTTGAGCTAGATAGATTAAGGTTAGCCAATTCAGTCAGAAGTTTGGGGTGTGATACTGTATCAAATGCCTTAGATAAGTCTAGGAACAGAAATGAGACTAGATTACTGTTGTTCCTAGCTTTAGCAATAGTGTGGGTGAAGGATAGAAGGGCTGTAGAGGTGCTGTGTTGAGGTCAGAAGCCATGTTGGGTAGGGGTGAGGAGGTCATTTTGGAGGAGGAAGTTAAGTATTTGGTTGTGAATGCATTTTTCAAGAACCTTAGATAGTGTGGAAAGCATAGTAATAGTCATGTAATTAGAGGAATCACTGCAGTTGCCACCTTTGTTAAGGGTGATAATGTAAAAGGATTTCCAGATTTCGGGTACAGTAGCTTCTTTAATAGATTGATTAATAAGAATAATGACCAGACTGGCAATGGAATTTGCTGCAAGCTTGAGGAAGTAATGAGGGAAATTGTTGGCAGAGAGAGAACAGGATTTAAGTTTGAGAAGCAGAGACTTTTATTTTATTTATTTTATTTTACATTTGTTGACTGGGCTAGTCTAACTGGATACATGTCCATTTTCAGCAGAGGCCCGAGGAAATAAGCTCCAATACAGATAAATGAAAAGCTTAGTAATCAATATATAAAATCAGACTAAATGAAAACAATTCATATAAAACTAGCAGATTTCAGGTACATAAACATAAAAAATAATAGGAAAGATAACTAAATAGCAGAATTAATTATATATAAAAAGAAAAACAATATTGCCGGTTAAACATATTATTCTGTGAGGATAAACAAAAATTCTTGTAGTGCCAGAATGCTTCTACTATACAGTATGCAGTTATAGGTCATTTTTAAATAGAAAGACTAAGGTCTAGAGGGGAGGCAGGATAACTATATACATAATGTAAAAGGAAGAAAAACAAGTATATTCTTCAGTAGGAAATGTAAAGGGAGATTCTGCATAGTAAACTTTGGGAGGAAAATAGAATTTATAGGGATAAAATATGTACTAATTTCTGAGTAGTGAAGGCTAGGCAGAGTTTAGTTTAATTAGAGAGATAGTTGCCTAGTCAGGTTTAGTACAGGGGCACAACCAGTGTGTTCTAAGGAAGGGTTTTAGTCTATTTTTGAAGAGTGATAGGGAGGGAAGAGAGGAGAGGTCACTGGGGAGAAGATTCCAAGTTTTTCCAACAGCATTGGAGAAGAGAGATTCGCCAGCTTTGTTGTTAGATTTAGAAATGTACAAAAGAGTTTTGTGAGAAGAACGCAGTGATTTCAGGTTTGTGTATGGAGTGATGAGGGTAGATAGACTAGGAGTGCAGGAAGGTTTATACAGAGTTTTATGGACGATGGTTAGTTGATGGAATTTAATCAAGTTTTGTAGTTCCAGCCATCCCAGATGCTTTATATTTAAGCAGTGGTGGGTTCTGTAAGGGTTACCTGTTGCAAATCTAGCAATATTATTGTAGGAAGTTTCCAGTTTGCTGAGGTTATTTTTAGAAAGGTTAGTAAAAATAGGTGAGGCATAAAGGAGGGAATGAGTATAAACAAGGTATGAGGGGGTTAAAGTTAGCACTGACCCTATTCGCCAGGATGTTGGCAATATCAGTTGGTTCTGTAATTTTCGTGCCGTTTTGCTGTAACTCAGAGCAGATCTGGATGTTGCGATTGAGATTCTTGACATAGCTATAGAATGATTTGTGGCTGTCCTTAGAGTCAGTGGCCATTTTGTTTTCGTAGCTAGCTTTGGAGGATCTTATAAGGGATCTCAGCTTCTTATTGAGGCTGACCAGGGAGCTCTTCCACTCATGGGATTTTACTCTCTTTTGCAACAGTTTCTTCCTTCTGTTGTAGAGTTTGTTTATGGCAGGGAACCGCCAGATTGGCTTCCTTTTTTGGAGGATAGGGTATTGGTTCTGTTTGCGATAGTACGATCCATGCACTCGTGTAAGTGCTTATAGAGTGAATTTGTGTAGGATTCAGCAGTCGTAACTGCATTGTCCATCTGCATTTGTGTCATGAAGTTCACCACTTCTGTCTTAAGAAGCATGAAGTTGGCTCTGGAGAAATTGTTTACCATGGTTTCCTTAATGGGGGTGGGGGCAGGATGTGGATATCTAGGGTGATTAGCTTATGGTTGGATCTGACCAATGAAGAGTTGACTTCAGGTGTGGAACACCAGTCCCTCATGTTGGTAATGACTAGGTCTAAGATATTGTTGCCCCTTGTGGGGGTGTGGATAAGTTGATCCAGGGCATTGGAATTTATGAATTCCAGAAAGCGTTGAGCAAAGGAGGAGTGGGAATCCTGGGGCATGGTGGGGGATCTCTAGCAAGCTACAATTTGGATTGCAGTTTTGCCCAGAGTTAGTTGCACTTATTTATTTTATTTATTTATTTTATTTTACATTTGTTAACCGGGAAATTCCGACTGGACCAGGTCCATTTTCAGCGGAGGCCCGGGGAGAAAAGCTCCAACATCAAGTTATACAAATACAGTACATCCAGCATAATACACAAAACAGGTTACATCATGTATGCTGAGCATAGTAATATAACAAGAATTAATAAAAACACTCCAGGTAAAAGATATAGAACATGGGTAAAAAGACAATGTCAGTCATACTTTGGTAAGAAAAGAAAATATATCAAGTAAGATTCTACAGTTAAAAGTACCCTTTCAGATGACCAAGCCTACAGGGGATCAGAGCTCCAGCATGTGATCAGAGAGGAAATTGGGGAGTTAATAGTAGTATGGGTAAGGTTACATGATGCAAGGGCATAACCATGTACTAAGAAGGTGCGATTTGAGGGAGTTTTTGAATATGGATGTGGAGGGGGCAGTGGACACAGATAGGGGAAGAGAGTTCCAATTTCTGGCAACGGTGTGGGAGTAGAGCACTTTCCCTGCATTATTGTTAGCCTTGGTGATGGAGAGGAGAGATTTTTCACTGGATCTTAGGTATCGGTTTGCTTGGATAACCTTGGATGCATTATGCTGAGCAACTAGCCTGGAGGTGTGGATATCCTTAATGAATATGGACACACCTCTGCCTTTGGTGTTCCGGTCCAGGTTAGATGGCCAAAAAGTGTTGTATGAGTTATAGCCTGGTAATGCAGGCGTGCTCTCTGGAGCCTTTAACCAGGTCTCAGTCACTGCACAGATATCGATGTTCTCCATTTTAATGAGAGCCTTGAGTGTATGCATTTTGAAATTTAGACTTCTAGCATTGAGTAGCATTACCCTCAGTTTTTCCTTGTCTGTTTCTGTTACAGTGGTGAATTTGTCATTTGAACTTGCCTAAAAAAGGCACTATAGGGGCGGCAAGAGCCTTAGCCAGTATCCGGAATCCCAGGGGTGACAGGTGCAGGCCATCTCTGACAAAACATCATGGTCTGTCGACCATGTCATCCCAGGCAGACAGATACTGGATCCCCTTACAATGACACCAGAAGCTTAGCCAGTTGTTGAAGTCAATCATTTTGTCCTTGTACTGTGGTATCATTCTGGGCGATGGCAGGATGCTACTCAGGGCAGACAGCTGACAGTAACCTTCTCCTTGTTTAGCCTGGTGTGTGGAACATCAGTGTGTCTGACTATAGAGTCACCTGTGACTAGTGTGTTGGGTACATTGTTTTGCCTTATGGGCTGTGGTTGAGTGGCACAACTGAGTCTGTGGGCTATGTGTCATTTAGGTTGTGTTGGAGGGTGGAGGTTGTTTACGTTTCAGCTTTGGAGGTCTCTGTTGCTTGAGCAAATTATTATTGAGAGCCTCCATGAATGTTTTTGCATTTTTATGTGTGGATTTTGGTGGTGTAGGTTTAGTGGGGCTATGTGATAAGTGTGGTATGGTGCAAATGTTTGCTTCTCCTCTTGACTGTTAAGTTCAGTCTTGGTTGGAGAGAACTTTACCCCCCCAGTTTGGCTGGATAAGTGCATCTCTCACAGGTTGTAGGGTGGTAGGAGGAGAGGGTTGTCTGTGTACATGAGGCAATTGCTAGATTGCCCCAAGATGCCCAGATTCATCAGATAGATGGGAGCGAACACTGGGAGCTGACCCTTGGACATGCCTGAATAAAAAGTTATTTTCCTCTAGGTGAGGAAAGTGAGTACAAAAACTGTTTTCCTCTAGGTAACGAGGAAGGCTGAGTGCTGTAGTAATTTGTAACTTATTTAGTGCTTGCAACAAGTTCTGAACAAGTGCTGAGCACAAATAAACAAATTCAAGTGCTAAAACAAAGAATCTGTATCTGGACTAGACAAGGTACAGGAAAAAAACAAGTGCAAATGTGGGTTTTTAAATCAGAAAGTTGGGAGACATGGAAAGATTGCCCAAACAGCCAATAACTACAATTTCTGGATGATAAACCACTCCTTATGAGGTAGATAGGCTACCTAGTGCTTACCACTGCCACTGATAAACTAGAAGGCTTCCCTCCAACATAGAAAGCCTTGGGGGCTCAGGAGCTTACAAACAGTCCTGGATACAGCAAATCTGTATCTGGACTAGACTTGTTATAGGAAAGGGGGAAACAAGTTCAAATGCAGGCTTTTAAATCAGGAAGTTCAGAGATATGGAAAAACTGCCCAAATGGCCAATAGCTACAATTTCTAGGCCAGAAACTACTCCTTATGTGGTAGATAGGTTGCTTACTGCTTACCACTCCCACTGATAAGCTTGCAGGCTTCCCTCCAACACAGCCAGGCTTGGGGGGCTCAGAGGTTTACAAACAGTCCTGGATATAGCAAATCTGTATCTGAACTAGACTAGTTACAAGAAAGGCAGGAAACAAGCTTAACATCTTTTTTTGTTACAGTTAAGCAGAACACAGGGAGATTCTAACAGAGTTTTTTTTCATAAAGGAAAGGGAGAAAGGAGAAGCAGAAGATAATTCAAGGATGGGAAACTAAGTGGGTTGGCCTTTCAAATGTTCTCTCTGTATTAGGTAGAATGAGCTAATGACACTAGACTGGGAGGAGTATCCCAGATCAAATTTACAGTAGGGGTGGGCAACTGCAAAGTCATCAAGGATAACAGCAAGACACCAACAGGCAGGGAGCGTGGGGAACAATACTACAGCTACTAGCCTACATTATTTTAGACAGTAAACATTACAGAAATGTTTATCACAGCAGAAAACCAGCAGTGAGCCATAAAATGAAAGTTTTTAAACAGATAAAGGAGCAAGGAGACTCTACAGAATGCTTTTAACTGCAAACAAATCAGTTATATGATACACCCCTTGGCAGGAAATCAGAACAAACAATCAGGTGCTTAACAAGTAGAGAAATTTTCCAGTTAATACCTTTCACACAGTGAAACTAGCTAAAAAGCTTTACAAACAGTGTGACAGTAAAAACCTTATTAATCAGGCCCTGTAAGGCAGACAATTTTAGTTCAACTGTGCAGATTAGTTAATAGCGATAAAATACAGTAAACAGTATGCAGCAGGCAATAAAAAGAGCTATATATAAATTGCTAGAAGCAATAACTAGTAAAAATAAACAAAAAAAACAGGATGCTTATTGTTAAATATCTCAGATCAGAGTTGTAGTCAATGCCCCTCCTCCACTCGGCTCAGTGTGTATAGACAGAGATTTAGTTCTTCCATGCTCATTCTGAGGTCTGAACATATAGATGGCATTGTAGCCTTGCACAGCTGGGGTGCTGTCTGGCATTGAACCATGTTTCAGTGACACAGACATTAGCATTTTCCAAGGAAAGGACTGCTTCCAGGGAGTACAGTTTAATGTTTAGACTCCTAGCATTAAGAAGCAGAACCTTGAGTTTCTCTCGAGTGGATTTTGCTATGTCAGAAATGTTGTCATTTTGACATTGTATAAAAAGGTAGTATCTGAAAGTCTAGGGGAGACAGGTCCAGACCATCTCTGGAAAAGCACCATGACCTTTCGACCATCTCTTCCCAGGCTGACAAATGCTAGATCTCTCTGGAATGACACCAGAAACTAAGCCTATTGTTGAAGTCAATCATTTTTTGTTTATATTGTGGCATCATCCTGGATGAAGGTAGAATGCTACTTAGGGCTAAGGTCATGCCTGCCTGAGAGACATAATCTGAGAGTTCAGTCTTGTCTCTCTTCATATAGTCTAGGGAAGTACGTCTCAAGCCATTCATCCTAACATGGACTATGACAGAGTCATAATTGTACTTGTTGTTGAGTGACCTGTGTGCATGCATGATCTGACAGATCCTGGCACCCAATAGGCAGCTGACCACGACCTTCTGCTTGTCCAGCCTGATAAGGGGGACATCTGTGTGCCTCACTATGGAGTCTCCTATGACAAGACATTAGGTTTTGAGGTGTTTTTCCTTAGGGGCTTATTTGGTTAGACACTGATATGTGTGTTGTTATATGCATTGGTTTCTGTACATGTTGAGGTGTGTGTGTGTACAGATAATTTGCTCTTGGGAGGACTCTGATCTTTTGGTACACTTCTAGTGAGTACCTGTGCATATGATGGTTTATGTGTTGTGTCCTGAACTTTTGTGAGAGGTGAAGTGTGTGAGCTGACAACCTGTTTGATGTCTTGTTTTTTGCTATGTGAAAGGATTGCTTCCAAATTGATAGGGTAATTACATCTCTCACATGTGGTATTTGTTTGTTTCAGGACTAAGTGGTTGTCATTATGCATAACACAATTACTACATTGCCTCAGCATGCCAAAGTAAATCAGGCTGGATGGAGAAATGGTGAGAAAGTGACCATCCATAATGGTAGGTTGATACATTAGTACTGTTGGGGAGTGGATAAGTTAGATCAAGTTTATGATGTGGGAATAACAGAGGGGCTTACTCTGTTGATGGTTTAGGGTGAAGAGCTGTGGCAATACTGCTCAGTATCCAGTTGAGTTGCCTGCAGAGCAACAGGAGACTTGGGGGGGGGGGGGGGTTCTACTGACAGACGTCTAGGAAAAATTTAAGTTTCCAGGTGTTTGCATCTATAAAGGGCAGCACTAACCCCTGCTGTGTGATTTGCACCTATGAGCAAATGCAAGGCCTAAATACATTCACAATTCAACAGTTTTTGACAAACTACCAGTGGCGAAGCCCAAAACTTTACCTTTCTGCAGCAATCCCCAACTCAGGTGGAACTTGAGCTGCACACTTCTGCCACATGTGTGCAGGGAGGCCCTCTAAATGTAAGATGGCTGGTTTAGAGTACAGTGATACCAAACAGCCTAGATTAAGCAAGTCGGAATCTAGCCTAGGCTATATAAGGCAGTAGTACTGAATTTCAAAGTGCAGAAAAAAAATGCAGACACAATCAGCAAAAATGAAGTAGCAATTCAAATAAATACAATTAACAAACTGCAATGCAGGCCTTAAATATACTTATTTTTCAGTTTGCAGTGGATGCCTTGCATTTCAGTTCAGATGCACTCCAGATCTCTGGCTAAAGTCACAAAACTCTGAGCAGCTCTGGTTAACTGTGGAATAGTATCAATAACTTTACCCAAGTCAAGGTAGATGTTCATGGATTTGCCTTTGTCCAGTGTCACTGTGAATGTTTCATAGAAATCTAAAAGGTTTAATAGGTATTGTCTGCTTTTCACAAAGCCAAGATGATTGAGTGAAGGGCTTGCAAGCTGCCATTATCCTTAGTTATAAGTTCAATAATGATACAATGCATTACCTTACAAATGATTCTGGTAAGACTTATTGCTCAGTATTTCCCAGGGTGAGTGGTAAGAACTCCGTTGTTGAGCAATACTGTTATGGCTATTGTCCAGGCCTCAAGTAGTTAGCCAAAGACAAGGCTAAGACTGAGCTGGTTCATAACCATGTCAGTGAGGCAGCGCTCCGTGCTATCAGGGAGACAGCCTGAATATTTTATGGACCAATATAACTAGAATTTTTGGTTTAGGGGAGATCCGTTAAGACTTTTTCAGAGGTAATTATTCAACAGGATGAAGACTTGATGGAATGAGAAGAAAAACAGGGAGGGGACAGGAAGGAGTAATTAGAGCTAAGTTTATCTGTTGTTATATTAATGAAATCATCTGAATTAAAGTGAGTGGTGCAATGTGAGATCAGCTCTGTGTAGTTCTGAGTATTGTTTCTGAGACTCCAGATGTAGTTAAAATTGCTTTATGGTTATCACTGGATGAGGTAGTCTCTCATTTGTACTTGGTCTACAAGTTCCGATGTTTCACTTTAGTTGTTTATTTACCTTTTTTGAGGTCACTTACACTGTATGATGATTTCAGTTTCTTCCTTAAGATTAATAATATTTTTTACTTTCTCTTATTGTAGAGTTTGTTTATATTGTTTTTCTTTAGCACAGGATTCTGTTCCTAAATCTGTTTAGTAATGGTGGTGGATGGTGACAGATGCCTGAATGCAGGAGTTAATATGGCGGTAAAAGTCAATGATATAAAAAGCCACCTTAATTATGGGATCATCCTGAGGCAGAAAACTTTTTTAGGTGATCAGAGAATTCCAAAAGATTGGCAGTAGAGAAATCCCAGATGGGACAAGGAGGTTAGGAAGGTGTTACAGACTTTTTCAGTAAATACTCATGACAGATGCATTGTACTGTACTGTACTGTCTTTTGGCTTTTCCCGGTTAGGGGTCGCCACAGCGGAACTCCGGTCCGCTAATGATTGGCAGTAGATTTTTACGTGCTGGCTTGCCGGGCCTAACGCACAGCCTTCAACGAAGGAACGCCCACTCATGCATGTCGACACACAGAAGACGCTGTAACTGAGAATTGAACGTGCACCGTCTAACTGTGAGGCGACAACGCTACCACAGCACCACCACCGCAGTTCATATGACAGATGCATTGTATTGTTATTTAATCTTAACTGCCCAGTCGAATACTGCATATTTAATTCATGAGCATTCTCCTTTACCTTTATGTTTTTCAGCTCATGGGGAGATTGAAGACAGTAGGTGTGCGGAATATCTGTCTGGATACAGGGATTACATATATACCAATAATATAACTGTATATATTGTTGATACTTGTAGAATTGTGTATTGTTACATTGTGGCTAGTAGTGGAAAATACCAGTAATGCATGTCTACTGATACACATGCAGTATACATGCAAGCAGCCTTGCTGTCACACCCACCCTCCCTCTGTGAAGTGCCAATCCTGTCAGAATTCTGATTTGTGGCCTACCTCCAGCAGGCATTGGGGCATACTCTATATCACATCTGTGGGTTTGGCATACTACAATATGTCCATTTCCATAGCCCTGATATCCATTCAGGCTCCTTCCTAGCATACTGCATGTACTCTCCATCACTTGCCCCTGCTGGTGCCATTTATTCCTGGTATACCCTGGCCATGCTGCATAGTGACATACTCTGTCATATATTAGTGACTGACATATGTCAGCTGTTTCTTTGTTAGCTTTGACTGTCATTTGATGACACTTCCCACATGTTTCCCTGCAGGTCTTTGAAAGCAGTCCATGTCTGCCAACCCTTTGCATATCCATTTGCCCTAGTGTAGTGCACTGGTGGCATCCTGTTCCAACTTTCATTGATCTTGTGATCACTCAGTTCTCTTCATATACATACAGGTGGACCATACCTTTAAACATCTTAATGCAAGAATTCTGCACAAAGTCAGAAGTAATGGGAAAACAAAGGATCAAAATCAAGGATGGATTTTAAATATTGCTTTTATAAACTTTGTAAGTTGATAGAGAAACAGGTTTTGCATTAGCATACAATTTCAGAAGGATATGAAGTTTGAAATCCAAATGTTATTTCATTATGTAGCGACTTCAGTCATTAATGATTTGCCAGAAAAACAGATTTTATGAGGAACAGACCAAAAATATGAGGCAAAAATCTAGACATTCTGCAAAATGTTGCATGTTTGACAGGTATAGGGGAGCACTACTTAGCAAATATGTTATCTGCCACCTGCTTCTTGTGACAAACTGCCTGCAGTAGTACCCTTTGGTCTTTCGAGTCTATCATCTGCATTAACACTGCATAAATAACATTTTACTCTGCCAGGTACTTTTATGCCTGACATTGTTACTCATCTTGTCCCTGCAGAGATTTTAAGAATTCCTCATCATCCATGAGACGTGCAGTGGGAAGTGGCCTTGTTCCAGCTGCTAACCTGTTCTCTGCTATGCTACATGCTATTTTGAGACTAGCCATATCATGTCACTGATATGTTTCCTATATTGGTGTGTTGTGAAATTCTTACCACCTACAGCATTTAAGTTGTGGACCACTGTGTTCCACCCATAGTCCTGTCATCTGGTGAGCACAACCTCACCACAACAGGCATTTTCCATAGGTTCTGAGTGACTATAGCAAGAAAACATTCTCAGCATAGCTGAGGTTGCCTGTACTCTGTCATAAGTAGCCTATTCTTCTGAGACATCAGTTTTCTGGTCGGTGTACTCATGTCGTCTACAGGGTAGAAAACAAACAGTACATTTGTTTGATTATATACATTACAGGGGTGCATGGGATAGAAAGACTGTAAAGACCACAAATATGCTAAGAACATTGGGGTACCCAGTGGTAACTAAAGGCAGTGGCATTTCAGACATGCACATGTACACACCTGGGACTGGAGACATACAGAGGTTTATATGGCTGTGTAGGTGAAGCTTGAATTTCATAGACAGCATGGCTAGGGGTCCACTGGGAGGGGGGGGATCATAAGTAACAGTGGATACAAGGCTGTGATGACAGGGGTTGCCTATGTGGACATAAACTACAGATGTCCCTTCACATTTATCCACACTGTGTATGTGTAGGTTACACAAGATGAAGGGGAGATTGTCAATTCCATTGTTGTGGGCTGCCTTCCCACAGATATAGTTATATAGTACCACCTGGTGACTGATCTGGAGTATGTGAAGCTACCCTTTTGGGGCATTCTGTTAGGAAGATCTACACCTGACCTAAGGGCTATTAAAGGAAGGTAAGAGATAGATAGATAGATAGATAGATAGATAGATAGATAGATAGATAGATAGATAGATAGATAGATAGATAGAGGAATAGACAGAGATTTAGATATATATGCAGAGAGAAAGAGAGAATTGCTGGTCACTCTGGATTGAAAGGAAGTACTTTTGAGACATTCACAGGCAACAACCTGCACAACGTAAAAAAGTATTGGGAACATGGATTTTCTGGTAGAGACATGAAGTATTTAAAAGACAAACAGGTTAAGGTCTGTGGAAGTTAAACTAAGTATTACATAATTTACCAGAGTTTATTGACCACAAAATGACTACAAACTGTGGTATTATATTAGCAATCACTGGAGACTCTGCTATGTATTTTAAGTGCAAGTGAACTGTCTATCTGAAAATGAAAAGTAAGAATTATTACTGTGTTAATCCATGCCAACTAAAAAAAGTCTTGCAATAGAAAATAACACTGGTAATTATTTGGCAGGCTATATTTGGTCTAGATATAACAGATTGTACTATATTTTATCCTATATCACCATAGTCAAACTCCAATTCCACTTCCTTGCATGCTATAGGTCCCCTTCTATGACCTGGGAAAATCATACCATGTACTGAAACTTATTAGAAACAGAAACAATCCAACCCAATACCATATACATGGGTGACTTTAATTACCACACTATTAACTGGGAATCCTATATGACACCAAATGTACAGGCACAGAGATTCCTGGATTTTGTAAACACAAACTCCATGGACCAGATAATCAATACACCAAGCAGGGGTGCAACCATACTGGATCTGGTCCTCACTAATATTGGAGACTGCTGCACACCCCCTGCTGTAATGTCAGGCCACAAAATGATGTCCTTTGAAGTAAAAACAAAACCTGGACCCTCAGCTAAACCTGGAATATTCAGAAACTACTCTAAGGCTAGCCGTCTGCTATTAAGTGATAATCTGGCAAAATTTAAACCCCCATACACCCTGAGAACACTGCTACCTATATAAAACTCTTCACAGAAATCCTGTACAAGCATGTTAATAGGTGCACAGAGGCAGCTTTACCCACCAAGAAGAAGTACAGAACGAACTCAGTAGACAAGCCACCCTGGTGGAATCACCAAATCAGTAGGCTGCATAAGAGAAAGAGGAAAATCACTGCAACAATTAGGAGGTGCAGCACCCAGCAGGATAAAAGCATGCTCATCAAACTAAATAAACAATGCAGAGGACAAGTAAAGTCTACCAAAGCCAAATGTGAGGTAAGCTTGGCCTCCCAGGCCAAGGACAACCACAAAGTATTTTTTAGCTATGTCCGCAACCTCAAAGGCAATAAACAATGTTGTGTAGACCTCATTGTAAATGGAGCTACCTATACTGAGCCAGAAGATATAGCAAACCTCCTGGCTGATAAATTCAACTGTAACTTTACCCCTCTCTCCCCCTCAACCTTCCCTGCAGAAATGCAGTCAAATCTAATTCCCCCTACAATCACTAAGGAACAGGTCCTTAATGCTCTCTGTAATACCAAGAACACAGCAAGAATGGGCTCAGACAATCTCCCAAGATCAAGGGTGCCCGCAGGCAGGTGCAAGGGGGTGCAGTTGCACCCCCCCCCCCCGGAATCGGCTGTCTGGGAGATTAATCTTCTTTTAATTTAAAAAAATACTTTTTTTAAGGGCTTACTTTTTTAAAAACACCCTTTGTGTCCAGTTGCACAGGTGCTTCTGCATCTGTGTGACTGATGGTTTACGTCTTCATCTTCTGAGCCCGCAGATTTGAATTCCAGAAGATGATTGGACTGAGGATGAATGTACAAGTGAGAGTTAGGTGTGTGTGTGTGTGTGTGTGTGTGTGTGTGTGTGTGTGTGTGTGTGTGTGTGTGTGTAAGAAGTAGGTAGGGTGTGTGCTTAAGAGGAAGGTAGGTGTGTGTTTGTTTATATATAAGTAAGAGAGGCTAAGAGTGTGTGTAAGAGGGGGTTCATACCTCGCAATTTTCCAGATTTTTGCCTCATATTTTTGGTTTGTTTCTCATACAATTTGTGTTTATCTGGCAAATCATTGAGGACTGAAGTTAGAAAATAATGGCAGACATTTGAGTTTTAGACTTCATATCATCAGAAAGTGCAATCTAATGCAAATCTTGTTGTTCTAGCAACTTTCTAAGGTGGTAGGGAAATGTATGTGTGTGTCATACCTCTTAACTGTACAGATTTTTGCCTTATATTTTTGGTCTCTTCCTCATAAAAATTCTATTGTTTTTTTTCTTTTGACAAATCATTGGAATGAGCTAAGGATTAAAGTTACTAAATAATGACATGCATTAGAGTTTCAGATTTCATCTCCTTCAGAAAAATGCATTCTAACACAAATTCTGTTATTCTAGCAACTTTCTAAATGTGTCCCTAGTTTGGGGCCTTTTAGCACAAGAAATCTGGAGAAAGCCTGTTATAATGTTGGGGTCAGAGATTGAGATGTATAATGTGTGTGTGTGTGTGTGTGTGTGTGTGTGTGTGTGTGTGTGTGTGTGTGTGTGTGTGTGTATAAGAGGGAGGTAGCATACCTCTCAGCTGTCCAGGTTTTTGCAGAATGTCCAGATTTTTGCCCTATATTCCTCCTAAAAAAGAACTGAAGTTGCTAAATAATGACAGACATTTAAGTTTTAGACATCGTATCCTTTAGAAAAATGCAGGTACTTCCTTATTATGGCAGTCTTGGCGATATACTTATGTAAACAGTACATTTAATAAGTCTTTATGTGAATGATTTATACTGTTTCATGACTACGCTCACATTGACTTGTCACATACTGTAAAATTATATACTTGTCCCTCTTCAAACATTCGTTAAAATCAGGGATATATGTTTTAAGAAGTGGAACATTGCTTTTATGATTCTTATTATTCTAAAAATGCATGTTGATGCCAAACCAGTTTTATTAACTTTTAAGCCAATCAGGGTTAAATGTGTCACTGGGTTTGGGTTTTGTTTCCTACTATTTTATGACTTTGTGCAGAAGATGAGAGGCATGAATGTGTAGTGTATCTGCCCATTATTTTAATATTTTAATTTCATAAAAAATGACTGATAGAGACATCTGTAAGTTCTAATCATGGTCTTAAATCAAAAGCTGCATATATTATTAGAAGCATCGCTAACATGCAGTAATGATACACGTTTCAAGGATTTGACTGTTCACTTGCTTAACTAACCCAATATCATCAACAGTTTATAGACCTAACATTACCTTACCAGATCACATTTAATTCCTTTAGCAACAAAGCCACAAATGGCTACCTTTCCTAATGTGTTTCTTCTGAATATCAGCTAAAGCTACTTAGTTATCTTAGAACTGCATACTCTAAAAACACAAAACATAACATCATGTTATGTTGAAACAACTATTCAAGTACAGATGGCTTGTCAGTTTAGAGTGGTGACTAGGCTCAAGTTTCGAGAATTATCCTACATGAGTAAAGTTCAAGTGAAATCCACTAATTTTGTGAAGGACAGTAAGGAAGTACTAAAATGCATACTAACACAAATCATGTTATTCTAGCAATTTTCTAAGTTCATGAGAGCAATACTTATAATCTGTCCCTATTTATTTTAGGCTTTGTCCAGATTTCTTGCATTAAGAGGTTGAGGTGTCTGTGTGTGTGTGTGTGTGTGTGTGTGTGTGTGTGTGTGTGTGTGTGTGTGTGTGTGTGTGTGTGTGTGTGTGTGTGTGTGTGTGTGTGTGTGTGTGTGTGAAATGCCCTAGTTAGAGTTAGCAAGTGGAATTTATTTTTAAGTGCAATTTCAAGGGAAGAGAAGTTTACTGCTGCTCATACTATATCTGCTTAAAATGTGCAACTGCTTTGTTTAGCAAATGGTATCACTGTTGTGGTATAGAGTATTAAAGCAGTATTAGCAGCACAGCAGGTAGCATACTTGCATCTTGATGTAGAGGGCTGTAGGTTCTATTCCCACAGCAATTTGTATTTTAAAGGGGCGGGGTGTTGCAGTTGTGAGTATGTCCTCCTTTGGATGAGATGCCTAGTAACTATGGACCTGTTTTTCAGCTTGCCACCCATTCCCTATTGCAATATACCAGCTTACCATTTTTTAATGTAACATAGGCAATTTACTCTTCAATGGCAGCAGGCACTGAATTTGTAGATGAAACACTGAAATATAAAGTTGTTTTCTAACAGCAACCTCTTTAATAGTTTCAGATCTCTTTAATGTGGAATTATTCAGATGACTTTTACTTCTGCAGAGATTGTGCATATTGACTGATATTGGTGGATTGTAAAGACAGAAATTTGAGTGGCCTTTTATGGTTGAAATGTTCTGAAATGGGCAGCTTCTCAGTATTGGTTCACATGTTTGGTTTCATTGCTTACTGGAAAAATGTTCAAAACTATAAATTTAAAACACTCTAACAAGTGGTACTCTATTATACAAGGAATATAATTCAATTATTATATATTATAATTAATACAATCAGGAAGGTGAATTAAAGAACTTTTGTAAAGTTTTAAAAATGTGTGCAAGGGGCCTCTGATTTGAAAACAGCCTAAAGGTAAATTTAACCAGCCACTGGCCAGATGCATTTTCTTTGAATGTGGGTTTCAATGTTGTTTCAGTGAATGTGAGTTTCAAAGGTAGAGAAATTTTAATGCTAAGTCTGATTTCATCGTAGGACTATTGCTCTATTTAGCAAATGTCTATCAGTGTTTGTGCTATAAAATTTGAAATAAAAGTTGTAAATTAAATCCAAATATCTGTAATCATTGTAGACGTAAAGCATAAAACAGTATGCACACTGAGAGTTTTTAACAATGTTTATGGCAACTGGGGAGAAATAGCCAAGTAATGGGACACTGGAATGGCTGCACCTGGGGGGGGCTGAGTGGGGGGGGCTCTGGGTTTGTGAAATTACAGACCCATATGTCTTACTAGTCTCATATGTAAAGCCATGGAAAGAATTATCATGGAAATGATCAATAGAGATATAGTAAACCTCCACACACTGGACTCAACCCAGTCTGCTTTTGTCAAGGACAGATCATGCCTACTCAACCTGGTGGACTTCTTTGAGAAGGTAAACAAAGCATTGGATGAGGGCAAAATGGTTCACACTACCTCCTTGACCTGGCCAAGTCATTTGATACCCCACTCAGGCATTGTTGACAAACTCAAGAGGTTAGGTACAAATTTGTATGCCAGCCAGTGGATAGCCAACTGGCTCACAGACTGGACCAAGGAAGTTAGAACTGAGGAGTCCACCTGTACAAAGAGATCAGTCACAAGTGGAGTCCCTTAGGGATCAGTCCTTGCACCGCTCCTTTTTGGCATTTACTTCTCTGAAGTCAAGGCCAATGGCATGGTCTCTGGCTGACTAAATTTGTAGATGATTGCAAATTAACAGCTGTCATTGAATCCCACACTGACACAAATGTTCTCCAGGAGGGGCTGACATAGAAAAACAACTGGTGTCAGAGCACGGACTAAAACTAAATGCCAGGAAATGCATAATAGTATCCTTTGGGAAGTCATCCACCCCTGGTAACTATCATATTGACAACACTTCCCTTAGAGATGTCCCAGTAGTCAGGGACTTAGGGACTCACATAGATAATAATCTAACCTTTGACCATCATGTGTCTGCAATAGTGAGGAAATCATTGTTATGTTGCACAACTTATAAACAAAGGTATGGCATCTAAGTCAAAAGAAGTCATTGCTGCACTGTATTCAGCATCCATCAGACCTATCATTGAGTACAATGCCCCTTTGGTATGTACCTAATCAGATATATCCAACACTTTTAATGTCCACAGAGGTTCCTCACTAAATGAATACAGGGTATAAGTAAAATATCTTATGTAGACTGCTTCAAGGCCCTATCCCTGCATTTTGTCTCCTACAAGCTTTAGAGGGGAGATCTATGCCTGGCACACAGGGCATTGTCAGACCCCACTCTGATGGACCTGTCGCATATCCACAAAACAAACAGCACCAGAATTACCCATACTAAGGACTTAAACATTGTCTGCAATATAAATAGGTCCTGCTGGAGAGACAGGTATGTATCCCAATTACCCTGTCTATGAAACAGGCTCCCCATCCATGTGATGCAGAGTTCCTCCCTAAACCAATTCAAGTACAACTTGGACAGTTGGATGGAGAACAGGAAATTCATCCTTGGTTTGGTACCTATGTCTGTAATGAACACAGGCAGCCTGTAAATGTTTCATCTCCCAGGCCCCTGCTTATAAATGTTTCATCTCCCAAACCCCTGCTTACACTTATCAACTGTGTCAGAACTTGCCAGAGATTTGGGATACATGGCTGGGCTTAAAAAGGCACTTGTGGTCATTAGCCAGGTAAACACCTATGAACCTATCACTGCATACAAGTGCAGGCCCATTGTCAATTGATTTCCGTACTTGATGAAAGAGTGACTTGAGTGTATGCTTCACAACAAAGTGCTATTTTTTCAGTTTTGGAAAAATGTGAGTAATAGTGATGGTGAAATTAAAAGGGCATTGTTAAGTGAACTTTTAATTGAATGCTAGGCAGAGTGATAGGCTTCTCTTTTACCACTGCCAGAGGCAGAGAGAGAGAAAGAGAGGCAGAAGCCAAAGGTAGTCTTTGAGAGAGAAGTATGTGCAATTATTTGTTAAAAACATTTTTTTTTAAAAAATGTGGGGTATGTAAAACAGTGGCAGAATGACAAGCAGAAAGTGTTTTGGCAAAGTGATATTTCATAAGTGGAACTTTGCTTACCCAGATGTACACAGCAAGTGAACAAAGCTGTTGGAAAATATGCGTTAGAAAAATGTACTTTCAGTATGAAGCATATATTCAACTTTTTGTGTATAACAAGGAACAATTGTTTAAAATTAAAAGCTGTGCATTATGTAGAATGCACTGACAAGTAATGGAGCTTTATACAACACTGAATTTTACTAGGCTGTGTATGTGGGCAAAGTGTATAATTTCATAGAAAACTATTATAACTGGCCATCATTTGACAGGATTCAAAGTATAAAATTCTACAAAGCAATGAATTGCATTTAATGCTGTCTAATTAGTATTGTGAAATATGAGGTAATATGTATGAGACACCTGAGTAGAAAACAAGTCTTCCTGGTAGTGAATTGTTTATATTAAAAAAAACTGCATGCCTGCAAGAATATCTGCCCTATGCCTATATGACAGCTTACTCCAGCTATAAAACTAGGTAATTGTGGTTGTCACAGGGCAACTGGAAGAGTTAGTCCTTAGTTCGTGTTATACTAAAAAAATGTATAAAAAGCTGTGCATGATAACATTATTAAACACTGATGGCATTTTGTGAAACTGCATTGGATATAAGGTGTGTTTCTAAGTGCAACCATCAGACAGTAAAATGGAGGTTAAGTCTTGAGTAAAGAAAGAAATGTGTTTTGATTCTAAACTGTTAAACCCTCTTGTAGGGAAAGAGGGCTCATCACTGATTAATACAAGAATGAAGTGTTGAATTTGAAAATAAACCTAAGGTTACACCTCTTAAATAAAAGCACAAGAATGAAAACTATCTGCAGACTTTTTTAACTGGCTGTAAGGCTCCTATACTTTAAATGAAAGGCAAATGAAATAATAGGCAAAACCCTACTTATGCTGTTACTATTGAAGCAAACTGGAACTTTGATGAGGTATAGCAATACGAGTTACTCAGAGAAAGTAGTGTTGGCCTGCTAAGTCTGCTGTGGCAGAATGGCAGTGCTTTGCATATTTCAGCACAGGACTACAAACCATTCATCTGGTCCTGCTATCAGAGCCGCTCTGGTGCAAAGTGAAAACTTAGTTATGAGTAGTTCTGCCTCTGTTTCTAAGTAAACTGATAATACTGAAGCTAGAATTTTATTTATTTTCATTTATTTATTTTACATTTGTTTACTGGGATGGTCCGACTGGGACAGTGCCCATTTTCAGCGGAAGCCCAGGGAGAAAAGCTCCAACTTAAGCTTATATACAAAGTCATCACATCAAGTAATAGTAATTATAGACAAAAAAAAAATGAGTGTTAAATTTATTGGATAAAATTTTAAAAACAAAGATATATACATAGTATCAAATAAAACAAGACTTTAAATGCTTGAATATAGACAAATATATGGTTGAACTTATATATTTGGAGGAACATAACATTAGTTAGGAAATTAAGCAGGGAGAATGACTTAGGCAAAGTAGTGCATAGTTACGCATAGTTAAGAATTGTGAATCTGTAGTAGAAGACTTTGAGCTTCTTACTAAAAATATATCGGTTTAACTAAGGATCAAGAACAAGAGAAAGCAAGTGAAGCACCCTTACAAATGTATATAACCTTGCAAGACAAATTTAGAATATAGAAATATTAAGAAAGCCAGACGGATCTGCCTTCGTGTAGAAATGTCTCATACCTAAGCTAAAACAAATGATCTTTGAGTATGAAAATAACATGGCCGACAGATTTGCAAGATTGTTGGCTTCCCTTAATCAATAAAAGATTTGGCAAGTATAACTGAAAATGAGATGGATGATTAATCTAATAGGCTCTCTGAACTTCTTGTACAAGACAGAATATGAAATAACAAAGTAAGCCTAAATGTGTTAAGAGATATCATGTGAAAAAGAAAAAGAGCAAACTGGCTTTGTGTTGGAAATTGAAAGGCAAAAGAAAGTCTCAAACCAAATTGACATTATGTGTTTAAAAAGTGAAAATGAGCTAGAATAGGTTAACAGTTTCCTGCTTAACATAAAACTGAAGTGACGGAGCATACATACTCAAAATAAGGAGTAAAAGCACAACTTCAAAGGGCCATAAACAGTCAAGAATTATATTTAGACTCAAAGTCACAACAATGAAATATCCCAATTTCTACAACAAACAAAATCTGAAAATGTGACTGAGAAGGAATGATAGCCCTTAAGCCCAATGTAGTAGAACTGAAAAAATACATTGATATGATTAATCATTTTAACTGTAACCATGTTATGTCAATGTGGAGCTTTTTTCCCTGAGCATCCACTGAAAATGGGATAAATAAAGCTTTTGTTTGTTGTAGAAATTGGGATACTTCATTTTCCCAATAAACAAATGTCAAATAAAATAAAATACATAAAAAGAAATAAACAGTTAAGAAATAAATGAAGCTATGTGCAAAGAAATACAGAGGAGTAATGCAAGTGGCTTTAGTGTACTTAACCAATACATCCCAGAAATGAACAGAAAAGCAAAAGGAATAAATTATTGCATATGTGACATAGGAAGAAGACAGAATATGGTAAAATGGATGAACAGTGTGTTGCCATGCTGTCACAAGAAAAGGAGAGTCTCTTTGTAAGTGAGAGCTCAGTACCTGGGCTACTGATTGAGCACATGGAATGATGTAAGAGTTTCAAATGACCTGAGGCTATAGATGTGGTCAAACATAGTCACTAAGTGGGAAATATGGAAACTGGAATGATAGTCCTTAAGCCTAGTGTAGTAGAACTAAAAAGAGTGATTTGATTAATCAGAAATGCAGTGGATTGCAGGAGACTACCTTGAGTATGGCTTATGGTGTAGCCTATAAGAAACTAACAGAACAGCAGTACAAGTATAACAAGGCATATGAAGAAACAGAAAATGCATTAAAACAAAGTGTATTAATTTGAATTGACAGCTTCAGAAATTGTGCCTAAGCATTACAGATCAAAAGAGGAAACTGAAAAATACCACAGAGAAATTGAAGCTCAGAAAAAAGGAATTCTCTAAGCCAAAGTTTGTCCCAGTACCAGGAGGAAAGCAAAGTACCTTAGGGCTACTGTCTAAACGAATTGGGCTAGAAGGTGACTTCAAGACACAAAGAAGTGTAAATAGTATAAGGCAATCATGATGCTATACTTTTTCCCAAATGGGACATATTGTTAAATATTGTCACAATTAGAAGACTAGCCCTATACCAAGAAATCTTTGGGACATCTGAGGTGGGATCTTGCTGGCCAATGGTGCTCATTCCCACAGGTCCGAGCTGTGCATGGGGGGGGGGGGGTTCATGTGAATCAGTGCCTCAATGATTGCTGTGAGGTGTGTGGAACTGCCCGTTTGAGGCAATCTGGAAGAAAAATCCACACCGGCCCTGAATGGAGGAGGCCACATCCCCTTCTTATATAGGGGAGGTTCAGAGAGAGAGAGATAGGGACATTTACACCTCTCTTGCAAAGGCACATAGGCATTGGCCCATACACCATGAGAAGAAGTATTGGATAAGCTTATATCTCTAACAGATGGTGGAAGTTTTAGAGATGTACACAGCCTCAGCTGGTAGGGAGTAAACCAAGTATAAATAACATTGCCTCAGAGTATATTAACCAGAAAAGGACTATAAACTTGAAGACACCAGATAATCAAAGATTAAAAAAAGTAAAAAAGTAAAATATTTATTTTTTGAGGGACTTTTTGAGTTGATGTGGCTTAATATGGCAATTATACTTACTTTTCATTTTCAAATTGGGAATTTAAATAAAATGCTCATTAAATATAAAGCTGAGTCTCCTGGGGTCACCAATATATGTGCATAAATACATACACAGTATACCACACAGATATATAGATGGTTATATAGATTGATATTGGATGAAGTGCTTTCCAGAATGGTAGTTGAATCAGGCCTTATACATTCTCGGTCACTTGTATGAGACAGGGAGCCAAGGATAAGCAAACAGATGCAGAGTGGTAAAAGCTTTGGAGTCTTAAGGTTTTCCCTTTGTATGTAATTGTTTGTTGTTCTTCCTCCATTTCTAGTTGCTCAAGTTATTTGATGCTGTCTGTCTGTAGTAAAATGATAGCCAAACTAAAATGTATCTGATAATAAGTTCTTTATTGAAGAGTACTCTGCATATGTGTGTGTGTGTGTGTGTGTGTGTGTGTGTGTGTGTGTGTGTGTGTGTGTGTGTGTGTGTGTGTGTGTGTGCATATATATATATATATATATATATATATATATATATATATATATATGTATATATAGTAATTATATATATAGGTTCATAGGTTCATAGGATAGTACTAGGCTATTGCCCCTAGGCCCTTTATAAGCCTAGCCATAACAACTCCCTGGCTATTTCTTCCACCACTATTTACTTCCCTGGACGCCTGTCTAGCAGGGTGACTGACATGATCCCTGGGGTGAATTTCCTTTCTCCCATCCAATCGTCAAGGTTCCTTTTGAAGAGGGCCAAAGAGGCACTCTGGAATAGACTGCCCATACATGTCAAGCAGAGTCTGGGGAGTCTCTGGGTCAGGAACCTATCCCTCCAGCATGTTTTGTTTATTGTGATGACAAGGTTTAGATCCCTGGATTGTGTGACTCTGAGGGATTGGGATTTCTTTAAGTGTAGCATGTCCAACAGCTCTGGGTTTGACATGGCCTTGTATGTTAAGCAGAGATTGCCTCTGAGAAGACGATATGCGACAGAGTATAGCTGGAGTTTTTTAAGGTGATCAGTGTAGGACATCTGCTTTAGGCCTGTGATTCTTTTAGTGAGGTATTTCTGCGGCCTATCCAGTTGTTGCAGATGTCTTGAGAGGTACATACCAAACAGGTTGTTGTATTCTATAATGGGTCTAATGAGTGATGAGTACAGTGGGACAATGACCTCCTTTTTTCTGGATGAAAAGCCCTTAGTGATGAGGTGTGCCACATAGAAGGATTTCCTGACTGTTGTGATGATGTGGTTACCGAAGGTGAGACCACTGTCCACCTGTGTCCCTAAGTCTCTTATCACACTTTCTGTGTTTAGTGTACTGCTACCTATGTGGTAATTCATGGGTACATGTTTTTTCCCAAAGGGGATAACTATACATTTCTTGGCATTGAGCTTGAGCCCATGGCTCTGGCACCAAGCATCTGTTTCTGTATGGCCCTTTTGTAGAGTATCCACATCTCCCAGTTTGCAGTCATATGCGAACTTTGTTAGCCAGAGTCCCTTAGTGTTGGCCTGTACTTCAGAGAAGTAGATGCCAAACAAAAGCGGTCCCAGGACTGAACCCTAAGGTAGTCCACTTGTCACTTGTCTGGAGCTGGATTTGGAGTCGGCTCCTTTTACAGTGTGGGTTCTGTCAGTAAGCCAGTTGGCAACCCATCGGGTGATGTAGGGTTTAATGCCCAGCTTAGTAAGTCTATCTATAATTCCAGAGTGGGGGATGGTGTCAAAGGCCTTGGAGAGGTCCAGATAGGCTGTGTGGACCACCTTACCCTTGTCCATGGCTCTGGAGACTGATTCAAAGAAGTCAATCAGGTTCAGGAGACAAGATCGGCCCTTCAGAAACCCAAACTGGGTGGGGTCCAGTGTTTGAAGGTTGCCAATGTCTTTGTTTATAAGTTCCATGATAATGCATTCCATGGCCTTGCAGATCAGGCTTGTCAGACTGATGGGGAGGTAGTTCCTGGGATCCAAGGTGGATCCCCCCTTGTGGAGTGGGATAACTGTAGCTGTGCACCACTCAGTGGGCACGAAGCCTGAGGTGAGGCTATGATTAAACATGGCACTTAGATGAGGTGCCAGTTCATTTTGTAGTTCATGTAATAAACAGCCCGGGATGTCATCTGGTCCCATGGATGCTGTATTCTTAGCTTTGGAGGGTGCATTTTTTACCTGCGTGGCCATTATTACGGTGTTGAGATGGGACGTTTAGGGTGTGAGAGGGGGATGAAGTTGGCACTGAATTGATCTGCCAGGATATTGGCAATATCCTTGGGATCAGTATATTTAATGCCATTCTGTTGTAGCGCAGAGCAGATCTGAGCATTGCCATTTAGATTCTTGACATAGTTATAGAATAGGGGATCTGTAGCAAGCTACAATTTGGATTGCAGTCTTACCTAGTGTTAGTTGCACCTGGAGAATTTCAGATGCATTGTGTTGGGCAACTAGCCTGGTGGTGTGAATATCCTTGGTGAATATGGACACTCCTCCACCTTTAGTATTTCGGTCCTGGTTTGGTGGCCGAAAAGTGTGGTAAGAGTTGTAGCCTGGTATTGCAGGGGTGCTCTCTGGAGCCTTGAACCAGGTCTCAGTTACTGCACATATATCAATGTTCTGCATTTTTAGGAGTGCCTCGAGAGAGTGCATTTTGAGGTTTAGACTTCTAGCATTGAGTAGCATTACCTTCAGAATCTGCATGCTTGTACCTGTGACGGAGATGGTTTTGTCCTTTGAACTTTGCCTAAAAAAGGCACTATATGGGCGGGAAGAGCCTTAGCCAGTAACCTGAATCTCAGGGGCGACAGGTGCAGACCATCTCTAGCAAAGCATCATGGTCTGTCAATCATGTCGTCCCAGGCAGACAGATACTGGATCCCCTTTGAATGACACCAGAAGCTTAGCCAATTGTTGAAGTCAGTAATTTTCCCCTTATATTGTGGTATTATTCTGGGCGAAGGCAGGATGCTACTCAGGGCCAGGGTCATACATGCCTGGGTCACATGATCCGAGAGCTCTTCCATGCCTTTTTTCATGTAGTCCAGGGAGGCACTTCTCAAGTCATTCACTCCAACATGGACAATGACAGAGTCATATTTGTACTTGTTGTGGAGTGACTTGAGTGCATGCATTATGTGGTGGATCTTAGCACCCGACAGGAGGCTGACTGTAATTTTCTCCTTGTTCAGCCTGGTGAGTGGGACATCAGTGTGCCTGACTATAGAGTCAACTATGACTAAAGTGTTAGGTACATTGTCTTGCCTTAGGGGCTGTTGCTGGGTGGCACACTGGTGTTGTGAGCTATGTGACACTTTGGTTGTGATTGGTGTTTGTTTGCATTTCAGCTTCGGAGGTCCTTGTTGCTTAGGCAGGTTACAGTTAAGGGCCTCCACATATATGGAGTTAATGTTGCTATATGTGGGTGTTGGTGGTGTGGGATTAGAAGGGCTATGTGTTGCACACACACACACACACACACACACACATATATATATATATATATATATGAGGGTTGAAGCAATAAGAAGGCTTTGTGTAGAACGCCTGTTTCACCATAGTATACACACTCAGGGTCTTATGTGAACAGGACATTGGTCAGCTACATCTTACCATAGTAATGTGGATCATAATGCACCTCTTGTGGGATCTCTCCTGTGAAAATTCTACACCTGTTTCCCGGATAGGTCGTCAGGTTGTTCAGTTACTATTGTTTCCTTGCTCTAAATTTGGGCATTTAAGATGGCATCTCAGCAGCTAAATTTGTAAATAAGTACTAGCCTGCACTGAATATATGCTAATGAAAGTATATTCCCCTAAGACAAGGAATCACTGGGTTAATTGAAACATATCAGGGACATATGGCACAGGAACATTCTCCTCTATGATATAGGCATGTTCTACACATTGACTCATCATAGGAACATAAGAAATACATGTTAACTGAATATGAAAACCATTTATGCACTGTCTGAACCACCATTATTGGAGAGAGCTGGGACAATCAAGCCAGGGGTGAATTTGTGAATGCCCATCTAATCATCCAGTTTCCATTTTAATAGAGATAATGTATCATATTGCATAATTTACAGTGACAGTTTATTCCACCATGTTTTTTAAATGTTTTTTAGATACAATCCTGGTTGGACTTTTACACATCTGCAAAAATGAGCAGTACCAGAAGCACTAGATCCAGGGATTTGAACTTTGCTTGTGACATAAATAGAACATGCTAGTGAGACAGATATGGACTAGGCTCCCCAACCAAGTGAATCAAAGTCCATCTGTAACCTTGACCATTGGATGGAAAATCATCAATTCATTCCCAGGCTGACTTCCTTGTCTCTTATAGACAGAGGCTGACAGTAAACATTCCCCAGCTAGCATACCCCCCACAAATAAGTTTTTACCAACCTCCTAATTACCATATCCCTCCTAACAAACATCCTCTTCCAGTTAAGATGCACATGTTACAAGGGGATGCAATTGGGTTGAGTTGCGGGGCTAGACTTATAATGGCCCTGGTGGTCACTAGCCTAGTATGTACCTATGAACCTCTGAATACTACCGACTTCAAGAAGGCAGACATCATTGTTACTAATCTTGCATTGCCAGAAGTAAACATATTAGTTGCCACTTTCATTTGCAGAAACTATATGGAGATAAATTCAAGAGGTACACCTTGCTACCACAAATGAGATGGATATTCAGTTCACACTTCACTTTTAAAATCAGGCAACAGCTGGTCCTCATTTTTTTTACTCACAAATGGAATAGCAGTCACACTTGATCTGATAATACTGATGTTCGTGGGAAACAGCTTCACTCATAAAGGTTTTATTTTCCAGTAACCTTCTTTCTTTTTATTCAGAGGATGTAATTAAAGGCATAGTATTATCCACCCAACATACCCTCCTGAAATCTAGAGTTTTTTCTTCTTGGTGTTTCCAAGTAATTCCATCACCCACATTGGCACTCATTCCTAGCACCACAAGCTGCAGTTATTTAAGGTAAGGAATTGTATGTCCTTTACTGCAGGGTTGTTTAGTTTATGAGATTTGCAGAACCAGAGTAATAATGCATTGATGGCATTCCAAGCTATAGTGTCTGGATCCCCTAAAAAGAAGAAACATCTCATCAGACAAAGTGTTTGCAGACAATAATACTAAATAAGGATGAGCATTACATGAAGGAAACGACATGTTATCTGTCAGTGGTGCAGCAGTTGACGTTATCACCTCACAGCAAGAGGTTCTCTGGTTTGATTCTTGGCTGGGTGCTTTCTGTGTGGAGTCTGCATGTCCTCCCTGCAGTCACATGGGTTTCCTCCTACATTCCAAACATATGCGTCTGGAGTGTTTCTCCCCAGGCCTCTGCTGAAAATAGACTCTGTCCTAGTTGGACATTCCTGGTCAACAAATGTTAAATAAATAAAAATATGGACTAGCCAAGGCCTGTAAAATATGCTGTGTGTTGTTAAAATTGCTGTCTCCTTCTTTTCAATTTTGTTCACTTTTTATCATCTAATCACACAGTTTCCATTTTAATGGAGATAATGTATCATATTGCTTCATTTACAGTGACAGTCTATTCCACCATGTTTTTTAATCTGTAGATCTTTCCTCAGGAGTCTTCAGTATTCTGAGTAAAGGGACAGTGCTTCCAGTCTTTTCTGGTAGCTTAGGGATTTTTCAGCTAGTGATCTTAGCTAGGAACCTCTGTGGTCTTTCTAGTTGTTTGATATGTCCATTGAGACACATCCCAAAGAAGGCACTGTATTCAATAATGGGCCCAATCAGTGTTGGAGATAAGGGGAAAATTACTGCTTTTTGAACTGCATGCTATTCCTTTAGCGATTATCATGTATGCAGGCTGGGCAGGTAAATGCATTGTGTTATGTATGATATCCATGGTTCAATATGTTATGAATTATCATAGAAATGATCAGCAAGGACGTTGGAATCCTACTGGCACTGGACCCTTCCTTGTCTGATTTTGTCAAAGGAAGATCATGTTTACTTAACCTGGTAGACTTTTTTAAGAAGGTAACCGAGGCAATGGATGAAAAGAAAATGGTGCATACTGCCTACCTAGACCTAGCTAAGGAGTTTAATACAATACCCCACTCAAGTATTGTAGGCAAACTCACTGAAATAGGCATAAATGCCTACATAACTCATTGGATTGCCACCTGGCTTACAGATAGGACCTAAGAAGTCTGTATTGGTGAGACCACCTCCTCCAAGAAGCAGGTCACCCACAGAGTACCTCAGAGCTTCATGCTGGGCCCACTCCTGTTTGGTATCTACTTCTCAGAAGTCAAGGCTACTATCAAGGGCCTCTGTCTCACCACGTTCACAGATGACTGCAGACTGGGAGCTATCATAAATTCCCCCTATGACACTAACATCCTGCATGAGGATCTAATGCAAAAAAATGATGGGTGTCAAAGCTAGAGATTAAAATGCAATGCAAAGAAGTGCATTATGGTGCATTTTGGAAAAACATCAGACCAGGAGAATTACTCCATTGATAAGGCACCCCTAAGAGTTGACCCGGTAGTTAGAGATCTGGGAAAATATGTAGACAGTAATCTGGCCATTGAGTATTACCATAATGCTGGACAAGAAGCCAGTAATCTGGCCTTTGACCAACATGTAGCCAAGGTAGTAAGAAAATCATTCTATATCAGCCAACTTAAAATTAAGGGTACAGCATACAGGTCCAAGGAAGTTATAGTACCACTCTACTTGGCCTTAACCAGACTCATCATTGATTACAGTACTCTGATCAGCATGTACTTAATCATATGGAACAAATGGAATGCCCACCAAGGTTCCTCACCAAGATAATCCATGGTATTAACACATTGTCCTATACAGATCACCTTAGATACTTGTCTCTGTAGTTGGTATCCTAAAGATTTTTGAAGGGTGATTGGGCTTGGCATATAAGGTATCCTTAGATCCAATCCTGGTTGGACTTTTACACATCTGCAAAAATGAGCAGTACCAGAAGCACTAGATCCAGGGATTTGAACTTTGCTTGTGACATAAATAGACCATGCTAGTGAGACAGATATGGAATAGGCTCCCCATCCAAGTGAATCAAAGTCCATCTGTAACCTTGACCATTGGATGGAAAATCATCAATTCATTCCCAGGCTGACTTCCTTGTCTCTTATAGACAGAGGCTGACAGTAAACATTCCCCAACTAGCATACCCCCCACAAATAAGTTTTTACCAATCTCCTAATTACCATATCCCTCCTAACAAACATCCTCTTCCAGTTAAGATGCACATGTTACAAGGGGATGCAATTGGGTTGAGTTGCGGGGCTAGACTTATAATGGCCCTGGTGGTCACTAGCCTAGTATGTACCTATGAACCTCTGAATACTACCGACTTCAAGAAGGCAGACATTGTTACTAATCTTGCATTGCCAGAAGTAAACATATTAGTTGCCACTTTCATTTGCAGAAACTATATGGAGGTAAATTCAAGAGGTACACCTTGCTACCACAAATGAGATGGATATTCAGTTCACACTTCACTTTTAAAATCAAGCAACAGCTGGTCCTCATTTTTTTTACTCACAAATGGAATAGCAGTCACACTTGATCTGATAATACTGATGTTCGTGGGAAACAGCTTCACTCATAAAGGTTTTATTTTCCAGTAACCTTCTTTCTTTTTATTCAGAGGATGTAATTAAAGGCATAGTATTATCCACCCAACATACCCTCCTGAAATCTAGAGTTTTTTCTTCTTGGTGTTTCCAAGTAATTCCATCACCCACATTGGCACTCATTTCTAGCACCACAAGCTGCAGTTATTTAAGGTAAGGAATTGTATGTCCTTTACTGCAGGGTTGTTTAGTTTATGAGATTTGCAGAACCAGAGGAATAATGCATTGATGGCATTCCAAGCTATAGTGTCTAGATCCCCTAAGAAGAAGAAACATCTCATCAGACAAAGTGTTTGCAGACAATAATACTAAACAAGGATGAGCATTACATGAAGGAAACGACACGTTATCTGTCAGTGGTGCAGCAGTTGACGTTATCACCTCACAGCAAGAGGTTCTCTGGTTTGATTCTTGGCTGGGTGCTTTCTGTGTGGAGTCTGCATGTCCTCCCTGCAGTCACATGGGTTTCCTCCTACATTCCAAACATATGCGTCTGGAGTGTTTCTCCCCAGGCCTCTGCTGAAAATAGACTCTGTCCTAGTTGGACATTCCTGGTCAACAAATGTTAAATAAATAAAAAGATGAACAATCAGATGGACTAGCCAAGGCCTGTAAAATATGCTGTGTGTTGTTAAAATTGCTGTCTCCTTCTTTTCAATTTCGTTTACTTTTTATCATCTAATCACCCAGTTTCCATTTTAATGGAGATAATGTATCATATTGCTTCATTTACAGTGACAGTCTATTCCACCATGTTTTTTAATCTGTAGATCTTTCCTCAGGAGTCTTTAGTATTCTGAGTAAAGGGACAGTGCTTCCAGTCTTTTCTGGTAGCTTAGGGATTTTTCAGCTAGTGATCTTAGCTAGGAACCTCTGTGGTCTTTCTAGTTGTTTGATATGTCCATTGAGACACATCCCAAAGAAGGCACTGTATTCAATAATGGGCCCAATCAGTGTTGGAGATAAGGGGAAAATGACTGCCTTTTGAACTGCATGCTATTCCTTTAGCGATTATCATGTATGCAGGCTGGGCAGGTAAATGCATCGTGTTATGTATGATATCCATGGTTCAATATGTTATGAATTATCATAGAAATGATCAGCAAGGACGTTGGAATCCTACTGGCACTGGACCCTTCCTTGTCTGATTTTGTCAAAGGAAGATCATGTTTACTTAACCTGGTAGACTTTTTTAAGAAGGTAACCGAGGCAATGGATGAAAAGAAAACGGTGCATACTGCCTACCTAGACCTAGCTAAGGAGTTTAATACAATACCCCACTCAAGTATTGTAGGCAAACTCACTGAAATAGGCATAAATGCCTACATAACTCATTGGATTGCCACCTGGCTTACAGATAGGACCTAAGAAGTCTGTATTGGTGAGACCACCTCCTCCAAGAAGCAGGTCACCCACAGAGTACCTCAGAGCTTCATGCTGGGCCCACTCCTGTTTGGTATCTACTTCTCAGAAGTCAAGGCTACTATCAAGGGCCTCTGTCTCACCACGTTCACAGATGACTGCAGACTGGGAGCTATCATAAATTCCCCCTATGACACTAACATCCTGCATGAGGATCTAATGCAAAAAATGATGGGTGTCAAAGCTAGAGATTAAAATGCAATGCAAAGAAGTGCATTATGGTGCATTTTGGAAAAACATCAGACCAGGAGAATTACTCCATTGATAAGGCACCCCTAAGAGTTGACCCGGTACTTAGAGATCTGGGAAAATATGTAGACAGTAATCTGGCCATTGAGTATTACCATACTGCTGGACAAGAAGCCAGTAATCTGGCCTTTGACCAACATGTAGCCAAGGTAGTAAGAAAATCATTCTATATCAGCCAACTTAAAATTAAGGGTACAGCATACAGGTCCAAGGAAGTTATAGTACCACTCTACTTGGCCTTAACCAGACTCATCATTGATTACAGTACTCTGATCAGCATGTACTTAATCATATGGAACAAATGGAATGCCCACCAAGGTTCCTCACCAAGATAATCCATGGTATTAACACATTGTCCTATACAGATCACCTTAGATACTTGTCTCTGTAGTTGGTATCCTAAAGATTTTTGAAGGGCGATTGGGCTTGGCATATAAAGTATCCTTAGATCCAATCCTGGTTGGACTTTTACACATCTGCAAAAATGAGCAGTACCAGAAGCACTAGATCCAGGGATTTGAACTTTGCTTGTGACATAAATAGAACATGCTAGTGAGACAGATATAGAATAGGCTCCCCATCCAAGTGAATCAAAGTCCATCTGTAACCTTGACCATTGGATGGAAAATCATCAATTCATTCCCAGGCTGACTTCCTTGTCTCTTATAGACAGAGGCTGACAGTAAACATTCCCCAACTAGCATACCCCCCACAAATAAGTTTTTACCAACCTCCTAATTACCATATCCCTCCTAACAAACATCCTCTTCCAGTTAAGATGCACATGTTACAAGGGGATGCAATTGGGTTGAGTTGCGGGGCTAGACTTATAATGGCCCTGGTGGTCACTAGCCTAGTATGTACCTATGAACCTCTGAATACTACCGACTTCAAGAAGGCAGACATTGTTACTAATCTTGCATTGCCAGAAGTAAACATATTAGTTGCCAATTTCATTTGCAGAAACTATATGGAGATAAATTCAAGAGGTACACCTTGCTACCACAAATGAGATGGATATTCAGTTCACACTTCACTTTTAAAATCAAGCAACAGCTGGTCCTCATTTTTTTTTACTCACAAATGGAATAGCAGTCACACTTGATCTGATAATACTGATGTTCGTGGGAAACAGCTTCACTCATAAAGGTTTTATTTTCCAGTAACCTTCTTTCTTTTTTTTCAGAGGATGTAATTAAAGGCATAGTATTATCCACCCAACATACCCTCCTGAAATCTAGAGTTTTTTCTTCTTGGTGTTTCCAAGAAATTCCATCATCCACATTGGTACTCATTCCTAGCACCACAAGCTGCAGTTATTTAAGGTAAGGAATTGTGTGTCCTTTACTGCAGGGTTGTTTAGTTTATGAGATTTGCAGAACCAGAGGAATAATGCATTGATGGCATTCCAAGCTATAGTGTCTAGATCCCCTAAGAAGAAACATCTCATCAGACAAAGTGTTTACAGACAATAGTATTAAACAAGGATGAGCATTACATGAAGGAAATGACACATTATCTGTCAGTGGTGCAGCAGTTAACGTTATCACCTCGCAGCAAGAGGTTCTCTGGTTTGATTCTTGGCTGGGGTGCTTTCTGTGTGGAGTCTGCATGTCCTCCCTGCAGCCACATGGGTTTCCTCCTACATTCCACAGATATGCGTCTGGAGTGTTTCTCCCCAGGCCTTTGCTGAAAATAGATTCTGTCCTAGTTGGACTTTCCCAGCCAACAAATATTAAATAAATAAAAAGATGAACAATCAGATGGACTAGCCAAGGCCTGTAAAATATTCTGTGTGTTGTTAATATTGTTGTCTCCTTCTTTTCAATTTTGTTTACTTTTTTTTTTGTAAAGCACTAACACTGCAAAAGTCCTAACTGTATCCTGTGCTGCATATATCCAGTTTCCAATGTGCTGAGTGAATGTGTTGTATGGGTAGCTGAGAACATTATAACTGGCACAGTTGAGCTTATCCTTTTGAATAGTGCTACATTCTCTGCATATGTAGATAATATGAATATTTTGAGTTGAAGTCTGTGACATAATTGCACTAGTCTTCAATTTTTTAAAGACAGTGGCCTTAACGTTTACATTGGCAGCTACACCTTCACTTCCAGTGACTTTATACTATGTTGGCATGTCACACCCTTTGTTAATATAACAGTCATATATATTCCATTTTATAATCTGGATTCCTATATTTTCCTTTTACTATTCAAAACCATACTAGCAAACTTCGCAGTAATCATCTCTACAATGTCATTTGTTCAGTCTTCTCTTCACTCAGTTGTATGCTAAACTAATAGTAAGCTCTTTTGTAATGAATGTTTGGCATGAAAACATACATAGCTGACAACACTATTAAGATTTTCCAAAAAGTAAACCGAGTACAGTTCACTGCCAACCTACAAAAAGTGTAGTAACCAGGATCCAACTAAAGGTACTTGTGAAAAACCAGACAAACCAGAACCAGGCAAAATTGTCACTTTTATTCATAAACTTAAAAGCACATAAACACTTAACTGATTCACCACGTGTTCATCCCAACAAGACTTCATCAGATAAGTGTTTAAACCTACTAACACTTTTTTAATACTTTCCCCATGATACTCGATCAATTAATGCAAATTCCATTAATTACTAAATTAAAACAAACTGAACTCATGCAAACATATTACCTAAAACCACTAAGAGTACTTGTTAGTGAATGTAAAAAAACTTTTCACAATGTTTTTACATATTTAACAATTTTTTATAAACTTTGTAAAATAATCTGGTGTTAAATGCACTTAAAAAAATGTAAGGAGAGAGATAGTGCAATCGTCAATGTAGTCACCCACAAAAAATAAGTGCAGGGTTCAGCTCTTAGATGAAGCAGCCAGTCCCACACCAATCCATAAACCAAATGCTCCATCTAGTGTCCAAAAGTTGTAAAAAAAAGTAATTTACACTTAAAATACTCTTTTAAATATACAAAAATATATGAACTTTACAGGGGATGGCTCATTACAACCTAGCTGCCCTCAACTTTAAAACTGGGTCTATGGAAACATTTTCATTCAACCCAGGTGCTCTATTAGCTTCCAAAATGAGTTGTCAATATGCTTCTTTGTATTCGGCCTTTGTTTCCCATTGCCCACCTCTAGGGTCTATGTCCACTTCTTCTAATACAAAAAAATGCAAACTTAGATAATCTGTTATTTAAGGGTATGTTTATATAAGGCATTTTTCTCACAATTAGACCTAAAAGCATAAGCGTGTTCATATATTCTCCATTTTAGCCTGTGCTCAGTCTTTCCTATATAAAATGCCTCACATTCATCACATAGAGCAATATATATTACTCCAGCACTATTACAATTACTATACGTCTTGCCCCTAATGTGAGTATCCCTACATTTAATATAAATAAACTCCTTATTTTTAATACAGGGACATTGGGTGTTCGCTCCACACTTACAGGTGCCCACCTTTTTTCTGTTTTCCTACCTATTGTGGTCTTCTTTTATTCAAGACTGTCTTTGATGCTGCACCCTTTTCTAAATACAAATTTAAGACAGGCCTTAAAAATACCTTCCAAGTCTGAAAGTTTAGCATATCTAGTCCATTCTGTGGTTATAATATTTTTTATAATCCCAGAATCTCCACTTAAATTAGTAACAAAAGCTGCCTTAAATGCATTCTCATTAACATTGCTACCTTCCTTACCTTCACTATTGTTCCCACTACTCAGATTCACCTGTTTTCCTAAAAAAGTTGCAAACATGTCATTCCTACCATCTTTTACTTCTCTAATAACCTCTTCTAACATATTCAGTTGGTATTTTCTATTTAAGGACACCTCTTTCAGGGCTTCACATTCTTTAATAAAATCTTGTTCATCAGAGGTCATTGTACAAACTCTCAAATACTAGCCTTTTACTATACTTCTTTTTTGTTTATATGGATGGGCACTAGTAAAGTATAATTAAGATTTGGAGAATGTACTCTTCCTATATACTGTTGATTTAAAACTTTTAGTCACATTATTTTTGTGTATAGTGCCATCCAGATAGTCATACTGTCCTGTGTTATTTCATGGGTAAATATTAAAAAGTTAGTGGTGGTACTAATATATGCAATACATTCTCTTAACTTGTCTTCTGTGTCTATCCAAAGAAAAAATGTATATATCATCCAGGTACCTCTTATATAATTTGCAACATTTAACATATTTGGAGTTGTAAATAAATTTCGGTTCCCACAGAGTCTCCCACAGCTGCCCCACTTTCTTGTGTATAAAATTCTTCTTCGAAGTAAATAAAATTATTTTTTAACTCTAATTCCATCAGGTCAAGATATACCCTGAATTCCCTGTCTGTGAGCCCTCCTTTACTTAATAGAGCCTCTTCAAACCACTGCAGACCTGTGTTGTGAGGTATTACTATAGAAAAATCTACTATATCAATAGTCACAAAAATATATTTTTTCAGTGTATATCTCTGACTTAATGTTTTTAACAAAATTCCACAAATCCTTTAATATATTTTCCTGTTCCTTCCAAATTTTCTTCAATTTAAAATCTAAGAACTTAGCTAGTGGGGAGGTCTTAAACCCATTAGCAGCCACAGCTGGCCTTAAAGGTGTAGCATCCACATTCTTGTGGGTCTTAAGTATGCCAAAAATAGATGGTACTATAGGCTTTTCTATTCTTAAATATTCATAAGTCTCTATGCCAACCATCCCCTCTTCTAGCAACTCTTTCAACAAAATGTCTATTTTCTTATAAGCGACCTTGATTTCATTCTTAGAAATCCTGGAATATTTCTTCACATCACTCAGCTTTTCAATCATTTTAGCTACATGCATCATGGCATCCATAAGTACTGTTCCTCACCCTTTGTCCGATTTCATCACCCTCAGCTAATTCCTGAATTTTTGTTTCTCTTCCAAAGGGAGACTGAAACAAATTCTATTGTGTTGTATTTCACTCCTTAACTCTTTTTCTACTAAATTTTCAAAATTCCTGAGTTGTAGATGTAATGGGGGTTGAAAATGCATTTCTTTCTTATACCATCCCGTTGTTGCATTCCCTTAGCATTATTAGCAAACATAAGTTAAAGATTCTTTTTCCTCAAAAAATTATTTTAAATCTATTAACAGTTTGTTTATCTTACATTTCTTATTGGGTATAAACTTAAGACCTTTAGAAAATAAATCAATGTAGACTTCATTTATATTTTCCCCACTATAATTAAAAATGTTGTAGTTACCATAAGTGTACTTGTATTTGTCTCATACAATAACTTGCACACTACTTGTACCACCCCATTCAGTGTCCCCCTTTCTTCAATGCATTCCTTTATTTGTAACTGTAATATTGGGGCTTCTGATTCCTGAGTCCCTCTGATCTTCTGAGTGGGGAAACACTAAAGGGTCATTGATGTCCACTTCAGAATTATACCCAAAATTATTTTCTCCCCCATTACCATCTCTCAACCCACCCTCAGCACTATAATTATTATTATCGTTACTAAATTTCCAAAAGTATCCTGGCTATTGTCATGGGAATAAAAAGTCTGTTTAGGCTTAGTCTAGCAGTGTTTTTCTGCATATTCTATCATATCTCTTTCTAATTTCTTGAATGTTATGCTGAATTTATGCTTACCTCCTTACACAGTATACAACAAATTATTCACGATACTTGTATTCACTTCTTCAATCTGTCTAAATAACAGTTCAATATCTTTCACATTTTGTGTAATAATAATAGCAATACCACAAGCATCAAATATTCTAATAAGCTCTTGGTGAAACTCAGACCCTTCTTTAACATTATTTTGGTATTTATATACTCTCAGCCCCTTAGGCAGAATGCACCTTTTAACACATTCTTTCAAGTAAGCATTATCTAAAGTTTAAAACTATACTTTAACATATAGTCATGCAGATTTTGAATACTAGGGTCTATATTATAATAACGAATGATCAAATGATTGAACTTTGTTATATTGAACTTAAAAGTTCGAATTCACAACACATCGAACTACCAAAACAGCGATTTTTTTCCCCTGGGAAAAGAATCGCTGTTCCCAAAAAAAAAAAAAAAATAAATAAATAAATAATAACACATTCAAACATTACATAAAGTGGGGGGCTTTGCCCGCACACCTCTCGAAGTGGGGGAGCTGTGCCCCCCACACACCCCCTACTTAAATATACCAACTACGAGATCGCACTACAGTGCCGAAAATGGCAAAGTGATGGAAGCGGCCAAGCGACTTCTTTCCCAGGGAAATAATTCACTTATATGCCACTTTGCCATTTTGCATTTTCGATATTTCAAGTTCGACCAAGATGCATTCGACAAAATGCGTCTACGGTCTTCTGATAGGAACCCGAATACTAGTATTATAGTTATCAACATTATTTTTCACAGGTGGGCCCATTTCAGAAATGGAATACTTTTTATTGAGCTATCTCCTAAATTACAGTCATTGTTCAGATTAACACCATTCAAATTATTAGAGTGAATATAACAGTCACCTTGTCTTCCAGTTCATTGATCTTTTGGAGTTATCGCCATTTCAATGTTTATTCCATGAATTTCACTCGAATTGGAAAGAAAAATGTAAAGAATTCCCTCACAACTCAATCTAGTTGCACCAGCCAGAAAAACAGCATGTCCACCACCATCTTGGATTGCATTCACTTCCTTTATTCCTCTGTGACCTCCAGGGCTTAAGTGTGATCTCATTTCCTGGTTTCCTGGTATAGAAACTATAGAATAGTTTGTAGCTACAGTTTTACAAATGGGAGTAAGTAAATCAATTAGTTGCTTGAGAAAAGTTCATATATTTTGTATACTTAAAAGTAATTTACACTCTTAAAATACTCGTTACAACTTTTGGACACTTTTGGTTTATGGATTGGTGGGGAACTGGCTGCCTCCTGTGAGAGTCAAATCCTGCACTTGTCTTTTGTGGGTGAATACCTTGACCATTAGGCATCTCTCTCGTTACATTTTTTTTAAGTGCATTTAATATTTTGGATTGTTTTACAAAGCTTTTAACAATGTTTTTACATTAATATTTCAGATTGTTTTACAAAGCTTTTAACAATGTTTTTACACATTTAACATACTTAACATTTTTATATGTTTTTTACATTCACTAACAAATACTCCTAGTGGTTTTAGGTTATATGTTTGTATGAGTTCAGTTTGTTTTAATTTAGTAATTAAAGGAATTTGCATTGATTGATCAAGTATCATGAGGAAAAGTATTTAAACTGTGTTAGTAGGTTTAAGCACTCAATTGATTCACCACATTTTCGTCCCAACAAGAGTTCATCAGGTAAGTGTTTGTGTGTTTTTAAGTTTATGAATAAAAGTCATAGTTCTGCCTGGTTCTGGTTTGCCTAGTTCTTCACAAGTAGTATTAGGATTTTGGTTAACACACACACACACACACACACACACACACACACACACACACACACACACACACACACACACACACACACACACACACACACACACACACTACTTGCTTATAAAGTGATGGCTTTATAAGATGGAAGATAAAGACATATGGAAGATGGTGGTGCCTTGTGTAGTAGTGGCCTCTCTGGCTCCCATGTGCACTTTTTTGTATTTGTAGTATAGTGTTTCTTCCTGATTCATTAACCTGGTGGCTCATTGGTCTATTGAGTGTGTGGTTGACTATGGCGATTGTGTTTGTGGAGTCCTCATTAGAATTTTGCTTGTTCTTTGCTGGAATGCTGGATTATGGAAGATTTGGCCTGCAGTGGTAAACTGAGATGGATATGGAGCGCGGGATGTGGAGGCCGTGTGATTTAAAGGGACCAGATCTGTTTCTGTTTTTGTTAGTCGCTGGTAGCTGGACTGGATTTGAGACATGGAAGATGATGGTGATGGGCTGGAAGGTGAAGTTTGAGGAGATTTATCTGAATACTGTGGCCACTCAGGCCTGCAGGTAGCAGCAGTTGGGAGCTCAGTGGTGTCAGAAGGAAGGATGGAAGGAAGGACTGGGTCTTGAATGTTGATGATATGGCCATTTGGGACTGCAAGTAGCAGCGGTTGTGAGGTCTGTGGTGTCAGAAGGATGGACAGAGGAAAAAACTGTGACTTGTATGTTGCTGGATGGAGTGGGAGATGGCAGCAGTGTGAAGTACTGATTGCTGTAGTCCTTGGAATCATGTTTATTTTAAAAGCTTCTGTGCCTTGAGTTGGCTCATTCACTGCTGCTGTAATATGTGTTTTTTGTGTTATTGTTTCTGTGCTGCAGTGTTATGTTTTGTGTTGAGTTTTGGAGAAACAAAATTTCATTCAACTGTGGGCTTGTGTATGATTGAATGACAATAAAGTTACTTTTGATCTTTGATAAAATAATAAGTAAATAGATGGATATAAACAACTTATAATAAATTAAAAGCTAGATGTATGAACTCAGAATGTAATTATAGAAAAAATGTTTCCAAATGAAGTCAGGTGTTTAGTAATATGCTTAACAAGTCATTTGTTTAAGGGACAACTTTTTTTGCTGAAGATGATGTTCCTGGAGGTAAACTGCAGCCTTTTTTCTTGTTTTCCAGATACACAGTTTTTAATCATCATGCTTTCATTGATGTAGGCAACTATTTTGTGGCTTCACTGAAGGATTTTCACTATAAATTTGAATTTGTATCTTCTAAGTTATCAGTTTTGTATGAAGAATTCACATGGACGTTTTCATTTTTCATGGTAGGCAAGTAACAAATTAATATGCTCTCCTTTTAAGAGTCTGCATTATTTTCTTGTATCTGTCAAATTACTAATACAAATTACTGTTCTGCCTCATTTGAGGCCTTTTGGGGTAAAAAAGGGAAGCTATTCCATGCAGTTCTTAGGAAAACCATCTTGCAAAGAACATAAATTTCATAAGAACAGCACTTGGAATTTATGAAAGATGGCTTGGTTTTAGGAAAAAAAATTGCAGACTTTCTCCAAAATATATGACAAACATTCAGGAATCTAATGAACTTGAGTGATACATTTGGTAAACAAGATGAAGGATTATTGCATTCATCATTCAGTGACAGCAGGCAAAAAAGGAGAGCAGCAACATGCTGTAAGTAAAACCGTTTTTAAAAAGAAGAGAAGATCAACTGTGAGAATAAGAACAAAAAATGACAGTTATTATGTATGGGACAATTTGGTAGCTGTTTTAAGGATCAAGAAGTTCAGTATTTTATATATACTGGGACAGAGACTTTTTGGAACTTAACATTTGAAGCTGATAGACTGATGATGTAATTTCTGGAACTGTATAACTGAGAGAAGGACATTTATAGGAGGAACAATTATTTGTTTTCTGGTATTAACTTAAATGTTAATTATACTTTGCAGTTTAGAACTGATGAACTAAAAGAAGATGTAAAAAAATGTCTAAAATTGTTGACAATATTGACAAATTTAGGGATGAGAGAAACTTGCGGAATGGAGTGTGGAGGTTGGAAGCTGTTTTGAAATGTGAAAAAAAAACATTGTGAAACTCTTACCAAGTGTTATTTTTGTGGGTAGCTATAGAAGGACATTAACATATGCTGGACAGCATAAATCATATTTGTTTTATGTGGAATTTTTTCATGTAATTAATAATTGTGATATGGTATAAAGTAACCAGTGTGGAGACAAAAGACGTGCAATAGGTGTGTGTTTGAATGTAGGTTGTGTAAAAAAGGGGTGCATTTGGATGGATTGTCCAGGATCAAAGAGTAAATAATAAAGAAGGGGAAAGGGAAGAAAACACATGAGTAAGGACAAGTGGCTAGGGAAAAGGGTGAATTAGCTGAAAAACAAAAACTATAGAAGAAGAAAAAATATGGAGAATTAAAATGAGGAGACAAAGTCCATGCAGGAAGACAGATCAGGAGAAGGAATAGATGCTAATATTTTTTGACTGTCTAGCCAGTGAATAATCAGATTTTGTGTATCAATAATTATTTGTACTTAAACATACAATTGAGGAAAGAGTAAAATAAGAAAATAGAAAACTAAAAATATGTCCCCTAAACTTGAATAAAAAATGAAAAGCAACTTTTTTAGAGAACTTTCAATAAATGTGAGCAGTATTATTAACACTGTAAAAAGAGTAAGGATATCAAAATGATGTGCTAAATGTGATGTAGATATTATTCTGTAAGATTACTGACAAGTCAAGAAAGACTTCAAGCAGAAACATTGTAGGGTGGAAATACGATATGGAACTTAGGAAGGGAACATTATTCTGGAGTGGCTGTGTTATGTAAAACAGTGAAAATACTAAGTATAGCTGTAGCACACCCACAGGTGTAGCTGAAGTAGATATGTGTTCCTTCCTACCTGACTCCACAATAGGCCCAACACACCAAGGTGGCGAGAATAACAGATTTTATTCTAGGTGACACATCTAGTTTAAAAGGCAGTAGCAGAACCACAAACAAATTATGTCAACCGTGCACAAGTTAGCAGTAAGGCAAGGTGAGATATGCATGCAGTAAAAACATACATTCACCCTCTTCCCCAGAACTCAACAGAAAAAGGTCTTGACATTCAAACATGCACAAAGAAGGCAAAATCAATGAGCAGTAAAGCTTTATAATGCAGCAATACAAACATGGGAGAAAAATGCAATATCATTAGGCAATAAAAGAGTTATAATACAACAATACAGGTATGAGAAAATGCACTGTCATAGAGCAGCAAAATTCTTGAAGGCAGTAGTCCTAACATGAGCAAAATACAATGCCATTGAACAATGAAGGTTTATAATGCAGCAATACAAATATGAGAACATGCAATGTCATTGAGCAGTACTAACACCCTCAACCCCCTTGATCAGTTCTAAACAAACCAACTATGAAACACTCTAATATACCCTGTCACTGGCCAGTGACTACTTACAGTCTTACTACCGGAATGGTGGGGCCCAAGTTGGAGCTCATATGGATCCTAGTTATTTGTAATCCACAAAGCATTTGGGGGGGGGTGGCCCACAATCTTATAAAAATGTAAAATAATGGCCAGAGCCTCTCACCACTCCGTTGAGAATATCATAGTGACCAGGCTCCATGGTTCCTCTGATGAGAAAAGTAGAAAAATCGCCTGCCAGAACTCTGGTAATCATCTATGGCTTCTCTGTACTAGGCCCAAAGGAACTCCTTTTCTTGCTGAATCATATGCAGGTGTGGAACTACTGGTTTTAGGCTTCTCTCCTGATTCCACAAAATACCATCATATAGGATTTCAGCAAAAGACAGACATAATCTGCTACTCCACTTCCCTGTCCCAAAACATTAGAAAAGAAAATCCAGTCATGCTGCAAGGCCCTTTTCCCCTTCAGCTCCCTGTTTCAGTCTTCCCTCCTTCAGCTAGTATATCAGTCCCCTCTTTCACTTTTGAAATTGCCTTTTATACTCCTGAAAAGCTTCTCCATCTTGTGGTGTAATGAAAAACTACATTCTATTACATCTGCAATGAAATACAGTGGGAGCTACTCTTTCCCCCACTTGAAAATCTTGGGTCCGCCGAAGTCAAAGGTAGATTAACAGCAAAATATTTACACGTACTAATGCGCTATCAACTGAACAATATTTTTGCATTCAAAAGGCACAGTCCACCAAGGGTAAGCAGCCTTATGCATAACTTGGGAAGGGGTGTCACCACTGGAGTAGGAGGCATAGGGATTATGGGCACAGACTCTCAGATGAGCTGTGGTCACAGGTTCCTGTGTACTATGTCCCAAACTGTTATATGTAAGTCTCTGTGGGGGCCGAATCAGTCTCTGCAGTTTTTTTTTCTCTCAGTCTCTGCAGTTTTGGTTCGGAAGAGACAGCAAAGGAATTTTGCTCAGAAGGTTTGTCACTCACATCACATTCAGTGTCCATTTCTTCAGTAGGCATATTGTCTTCTTCTAAGATCTCCTCTTGTATAACTTCACTTTCATTTTCCATAATGGTATTACTGTCCTCAGCACTATTTCCTGAAGTTTGCATAGCAGGGCCTCCATCAGTATCAGGTTTTGTAAGAGGCACAGAAACATTACTTAGTCTATTGTTAGGTCTGGGCTGTTCAAAATGACAAGGAACCGAATTCCGATGCATTTACATTGAGATTACAACCCACGGGGTCTTGAACATCCTCATTAAAAAGCCCACTGAAACTCCAGTCATCATCACTGTCCTCCTCTCCTTAAGCAGGAGAAAGCATAGGCTCTTGAACATTGGAGAGGATAGTTCCTCTCCACCTTAGCTTTCTGGATCACCTTGAGTTAGGCTTCCACTAAGCCATTCTGGGTTCTGGATTCATGAGTCTCACTGATTTTGCCAAAGGCATTAAGTTGTTGCGGTGCCAGGTTTTAATGGGTCCTTCTTTCCCCTCAGGGCAAACTTGGTAGACAGGGACATTAGTTAGCTGAGAACAAATTATGTACATTTCAGATCCCCAGCAGTCAGCTAGTTTATGCTTTCCTTGTAGTCCCAAATTTCTCAAAAGAACTCTGTCCCCTGGCTGCAAATCATGCATCTTTACTTTTTTGTCATAGTGAGCCTTGTTTTGCTGATGTCTTTGTCCTGTTGATTTTTTAGCAAGCTCGTAAGCCTGTCTGAGGTTCTTCTTGAGTCTCTCCACATAACTGCCATGAGATCACACTGGTGTATCATAGCTGTGACTCCAAAGGTGACGTCAACAGGAAAACGAGCTTCTCTTCCAAACATTAGGAAGTAAGGCGAGAATCCTATAGCATCATTTTTAGTACTGTTGTAACCATGCACCACTGTGGCTACATGCCTACTCCATTGACTCTTCCTCTCAGCAGATAGTGTCCCCAACATGTCTAGTAAAGTTCTGTTGAAACACTCAGGCTGAGGATCCCCTTGAGGATGATAAGGAGTGGTGTGGCTTTTTTAGGACTCCCAACAGAGTGAGTAGTTCATGGACAAGCTTGCTATCAAAATCACATCCTTGATCAGAGTGTATCCTTTTTAGCAGGCCAGAGTGTACAAAGAATGCCTCAGCTAGTAGCCTTGTCACTGTAATAGCTTTCTGATTGTGAGTGGGAAATGCTTGAGCGTACCTTGTATAGTGGTCTTTCATCACCAGCACATTACTGATCCCACCTTCATTTGGTTTAATGCACAGAAAATCTATACAGACCAGTTCCATGGGTCCACTGCTCTCTATTTGACCCAATGAGGCAGCTCTGGCCAGCAGAGTCATTCTCTGAATGCAACGAAGACAAGTACGACAATAATCCTCAACATCTTGCTTCATGCATGGTCAGTAGAACCTGTCTCGAACCAGACCCATAGTTCTGTCATAACCAAGATGACCATGTTCATCATGCAATGACCAGAGTACTACTTCTCTATACTTCTGAAGAAGCAACAATTGTCATTTTTCACTGCCGAGTGCACTTGGAGATTTCCTATACACTAGTCCATTCTGTATCTGGAGTCTTTCCCATTCTCTGGCCAAAAGTCTTGCCAGAGGATGAATATCCATGCTAAGCATATTAACTTGTTTCTTCTCTAAAGCAGCTACCACCAGCTGACCTAAGGGGTCTTCTCTTTGATCTCTCCTGAGGTCACTGTTACTCAAAGCTGGCAGTGATGAAGCCTGTAAAGTGACCAGATTACAGTAAGCTTGGGGTATGCTTGCTGCAGACAGACCCAACTTCTGGGCCCAACATTCAGTGTGTTGATAGGAGGTTGCAATCTAACACCATAGCTCTCACCACTGGTGTAAATCTGCCTGAGGTCTTCTGGACAGACCATCAGCATCTCCATTTTCATGTCCTGGGCAATATTTCAAACTGAAATTGTAGTTGCATAGAGCTGCCATCCATCTGTGGCCAGTAGAGGATTGTTGTCTGTCTGCATTTCAAATTCAGTCTCATAGAGATAGTCATGCTGCTTGTCCACTACCGCCCACTTTAAGGCAAGGAATTCCAACTTATGTGCAGGGAAGTTTCTTTCTGTGGGGGATAAACTCTAACTGATAAAAGCCACAGGTCTCAGCTTCTTGTCATATTCCTGGTAAAGGACTCCTCCTAAGCCATCCCTGCCAGCATCCACATATAAAGTGTATGGCTTTGTTTAGTCAGCATATGCCAGCACAGGGGCATGTGTGAGGCAATACTTAAGCTGTTCAAATGACTCTTCACACTCAGGAGCACAATGACTCTCGATGAGTTCTTTAGAACCTCTTGGTCCCTTAGGTATTTTCACAAGAATATCTTCATCTGTTTCTTATGCTTTCTCATCATTTCAGAGCAAATGGTTGAGGGGTCTTGCTATCTTTGAAAATCCTTCCACAAACAATACACATATGAGAAAATGCAATGTCATTGAGCAGCACTAACACCCTCAACCCCCTTGACCAATTCTAAACAAAACAACTATGATACACTCTAATATACCCTGTTCACTGGCCAGTGACTCCTTACAGTCTTACTGCCGGCATGGTGGGGCCCAAGTTGGAGCTCATATAGATCCCAGTTATTTGTAATCCACAAAGCATTTGGGGGGGAGGGTCCACAATCTTACAAAAATGTAAAATGATGGCCAGAGCCTCTCACCACTGTGTTGAGAATATCCTAGTGACCAATCACCGTGGTTCCTCTGATGAGAAAAGCAGAAAAATCACCTGCCAGAACTCTGGTAATCATCTATGGCTTTTCTGTACCAGGCCCAAATGAACTCCTTTTCTTGCTGAATCATATGCAGATGTGGAACTACTGGTTTCAGACTTCTCTTCTGATTCCACAAAATACCATCATCCAGAATGTCAGGAAAAGACAGACACAATCTGCTACTCCACTTCCCAGTCCCAAAGCATTAGAAAAGAAAATCCAGTCATGCTGTAAGGCCCTTTTTCCCTTCAGGTCCCTGTTTCAGTCTTCCCTACTTCAGCTAATATCTCAGTCCTCTCTTTCACTTTTGAAATTGCCTTTTATATTCCTGAAAAGCTGCTCCACCTTGTGGTGTAATGAAAAACTACAGTCTATTACTTCTACAATGAAATACAGTGGGAGCTACATAACACTGGCATGGATGTGAAGATTAACTGGATATGAGTTGGACACAACATGATTAAAGAATTATACCATTATATGCATGTATATCTAGCAAGGAAAGAGAGAAGCTCTCTCATCCAATATTTGACTATGTGGGGGTTAACTAAAATTATAATTGTATGTGACTTTAATTGTGAATTTAGGTGAAAATGTAAAAAGAAAAGGAAAGATAAAAAGTAAAGGAAGTTATAAAATGTGGTAAATTAGCTGTGTGAAACAAAAGTCAGTGGACTTATACAAGGGGACATTTGAATATGAAATTGAGTATTTTGTATTACTGGAAGGCTTGGAGTAGCAGATGGTGATACAGTTTGTGCTGGGATTTTCAGACCATTTAGCAATATGGGTGGAAATGATGGAAGAAAGGGAGTATATTAAAATAGGAAAGGAAATATAAAGAATAAATGAGAAACTATGGGATTACACTGAAAAGTAGGAATAATTATAGCTATGGAAGGATCATATAACTATGAAGAACTTGGATAAAAACTGGCCTAAATGATGGATTAGAATTAAAAGCTGGGGTGCCTTCTGTGCAGAGTCTGCATGTCCTCCCTGTGGTCACGTGGGTTGCCAACGGGTGCTCCAGTTTCCTCCCATATCCCAAAGACATGCTGTAGGTGGATTGGACACTCCAAATTGGCCCTAGGTGTGAGTGCGTGTGTGTGTGTGTGTGTGTGTGCCTTCTGTGGAAGGTTGGGTGCCGGGCTGGCAACTCGACACCGTAAAACTCCACTGCCAATCATGAGCGGACAGGTGATCTGCTGTGGCGACCCCTAACCGGGAAAAGCCAAAAGAAGAAGAAAAAGATAAAAAGTATTTTTTTTTCAATATTAGGATCATCTAAAAAAAGGAAGAAAAAGTGAAGTATGGGAAAATGTATAGAAATGTATCATAGAATATAGAGAATAATACAAGAGAGTATTATGATATGGAAGAAAGAAATATATAACATAAATTGAGAAAAATTAAGACATTACTGTTTATACAGAGATATTATTTACAAGGGAGTAAGGAGCAGGTATCTGCATATCTGGGTAAAATAGTACAGAAGGAAATTAATATAATGAGAATGAAAAATGTAAAAGGAGAGGTTTAAAGAACACAAGAGCAAATTGTGAGCATTGTAGTATAGCATGTGGAAATATTTGTACGAGTAAAAAGAAGGAAAATAAGAGAGAGCATTGAAAGTAAATAAATTTCCAGAATGAGTTAAGGAAGAATTTGAAAAAGAAATTACCATTAGTGAATTGGATGATGTACTTAGGAAAGTAAATGAAGATTTAGTATCGGGCCCAGATGGTATAGGATATGGAATATATAAGACATTAACAGATTAACAAATACAGTATACTGTAAATATACTGAACAAATGGTTGAAGGAAGAGTTTGTTTATGAAGAGTTATGTAGTGGCATGTTAATTTTTATATGTAAGAAAGATGCAGATAATGAAATAAAATAATTGGAGATCCATCACAGTTAATAACACAGATTATATATTTTTTATGAAAATAATGCAAAGAAGAATAGAAGGAAGGATGAAGGATATTGTAAAAGAAAGTATATATGGTATAAAAGGGAAGGAAACATCAAGAACTGTTATTGATTGATAAATTGTGGGTGATATTATAAGTAAGTAACAGGGAGGATATGAAACGTATGATAAGTGATAGCAGCAAGGCATTTGATACAGCAGGACATGATGCTTTGTGGTATGTTATGAAGAAGTATGGGAGATTCAATAGAATTAAGAGACTATTATTTTGATAAGATGACATACACAGAGTGAGAGTGTTAGTGAATGGGTGGCTGAGTAAAGAAATATATCATAGAGTGTGGTATAAGACAAGCATGCCCATCAGTAGAATAATGTTTACATTGGTAATGAATGGGATAGTGAGTGAAGTAGCTTATAAGATGAAAGATACTTCATACATGGTGCAAAAGGATGTGGTGATTCCAGTAGTTTTGACATACACAGATGATATAGTTATAGTTGCTAAGTACAAAATATGGATGAGGGAAGTGTTAGTTTGTCTAAATTGATTTTTATAGGAAATGGGAATGACCTTGAATAAAGATAAAAGTAAAGGTTTGGGTGATATGGTAAAAAATTGAGGGTGTGTATCTTTCAATGAATAAAGTATCTTTGTTAGGGATAAAATTTGGGAAAAATTATGTAGTTATGATGCAATAGGTGGGTTTAATAAAATAAATTAAAGAAATATGTCTTCTGTGGAGGGCATATAGGTTAGCATTCAGGAAAAAGGTTTTAACTGGTGAATTCTGTCTTAATGGGAAACATAGCATATATGTCAAATGTTGATATGATCCCAGAAAATATAAAAAGGGAATTGTGCAATTGGTGTTTTCTTTCATATGGGATTCCAGATTAAACCTAGTGAAAATGATGTGTTGTATATGAATGAAGATGAAGGGGATTGAGGTTACTAAATTCAAGTGTTTGTTTGTGCCAAGATTTCCTATGGAGACTGGTACTATATAAGTTACCAATAAAGTAGAATATGCCAAATAAAAAAAAAGCTGAAAGTGTTTATTCTGTGGAGAGAAAGTGATAACAGGGCATTTTTTTAAATGTAAAAGAGTTATACATTTTTTTGACAATATTAATAACATAAACAGTATAGATATGAATATGATTATTTTTATTTTATTTTACATTTGTTTACCAGGATGGTCTGACTAGATAAAAGCCCATTTTCATACAAGATATATAAGATCAAGAAGAATGAATATGTGAAAAGGGTAGGTAAGAATTTATTTTATGTAATATGGGTTATTTGGAATGAAAGACTGAATTAAATTTTGTTTATAGGGAAATGTTTTTTGGCAGATATATTGCAAACAAGTTAGACTATGGGGCCAATTATGGAAGAATATCAATAAGGATATTATAAGAAAAAAATTATTATTAAAAAAATAGAAATATGTATATATGTGCCTGAAAATATGTATATTTTGCAAATATTCGCAAAAAGCAGCACAGCAAAAGCAAATAACTCAGAAAATAGAAAAAAAAAATAAAGTTCACTATCTGTAGGATTACCTGCACTTTATTAACAAGACAATGAAGTCATTGTCTAGTTAATAAAGTGCCAGTAATCCTACAGATACTGCAATTTATTTTTTATTATATTTTGCAAATATATAAATAGTGCTTTTATGTTGTGTTAAATAAAGGATCCTCTACTTTTGCTGATAGGTGCCGTGGGACCTTTTACATCTACCTGAGCTACCACCAACTCAGGCAGATGGTGTCTTAGTTTAATGTCTCATCTGAAGGATGACAGACAGGAGTACAGAACCCCCTTTAGGTTGATTACTTTCATTGCAGTGCAACATATCTGCTGTGGGAATGGAACCAACAGCTTTCAGTACCAAAAGTGGTCATGCTACATGTTGTGCCACTGACACTGACACTGATGCCATATGTAATATATGATCTTTCCCATCTACTAGGAAGACATGATTTAACTTAAACAGAAGAACAATAACATGCCATGGTCAGCTCTGATTTTGCTAAATATAATTTATAGTCATTTAACTGCCTAAATCTCTTTAACATAACCCACTCTCTAGGCAATAAGGTCTCTGACTCACTCAAAAAAACAAAAAAGAAAAGAAAAAAAAAACAGATCATATTATCAGCAAACCCATCTACCTTACTACACCCGACTCTTCAGCTAATACCCATAATTTAAACCCTTCTTTTATTGTTTTGGACAGGTTCTCAGTGTAAAATCAGACAACATCCAATCATTTGATATATATATATATATATATATATATATATATATATATATATATATATATATATACACACACACACACACACACACACACACACACACACACACACACACGCCCATGCACGTGTGTGTGTGTGTGTGTGTGTGTGTGTGTGTGTGCATACATGCACATGTACTGATTTATTTAAATAAATTACATGTATATCTGTGTATGTGCAGATATATGCAACAGGCTACACTCTTTCTGGAATCCAACACTTCTATGCAGATGAAGACTTTTTACCAGGTACAATCAAAAACAAATAAGTCCTAAAGATCTGTATCCACTTATTAAGATAGAAAACCACATATATCTGTGTATGTGCAGATATATGCAACAGGCTACACTCTTTCTGGAATCCAACACTTCTATGCAGATGAAGACTTTTTACCAGGTACAATCAAAAACAAATAAGTCCTAAAGATCTGTATCCACTTATTAAGATAGAAAACCACATGATATTATCTTGAGTTTACTATGAACCTTGGACAAACACTAACATTCTCTTATTAGATTTAAAACCCTTGTTAGCCATGGCATAACTATTCTATAATCAGAATTTAAGATATGCACTGGGTGATCATCATCACCTTCATGACTTTGGCAATATGTGTAGTACAGCTCTGGATGCTTTCTTGCAATATAAATTACCACAATCATGGTCGCCAAACAGAAAAATAAGAAATAACACCAATTAAATCCTTTTTACAAATTTCGCTAAAGAAGCCTAGCACCTTAGCATGATGCCAATAAGAAAATATCCAATAGAAGTTTATCCAGGATTGCCATTTTACTTCACATAGTCTTTTTTAATGTATATCCACAGTGGTACAGCGGTAGCATTGTTACCTCACAGCAAGAGATTCTCCTGTTCGATTCTCAGCTGGAGTGCCCTCTGTGTAGAGTCTGCATGTTATCCCTGTGGTCAAGTGGCCTCCAAAAGACATGCATGAATGGACGTGCCTTTGCTGAAGGTTGGGCATTGGGCTGGCAACTCGGCACCATAAAAATCGACTGCCAATCATTAGCGGACCAGAGTTCTGCTGTAGCGACCCGTAACCGGGAAAAGCCGAGAAGACAAACAAGTCTTTTTTAATATCCTCCTGATGTCATCCATAAAGAGTGTAGCTATCAGTCCCTGGGTCTAATTAGGAGTTAACTTTTGCAGTGATATCCTGTTCACAATTGCCCTAATCCCTGTCGAGTACTACAGAGCAGACAATAAAGGTCCTTAATGACTCCCAAATGCAATCTTGAAGCAGCTGTCAAGTTCCTACAACATTAAAACTTTCATTCTTAAAATATGACTCAGAACTACCTGTTCCTTGTTTCAAACAGTATAGCTTTACACAACCTAAACTAACCATTCTATTCTTATATCCCCTCAACCCTAGGTATACTGCTTAGCTTTCTTAATGAATTTATTTATCCCTTCTGACCATTTTCAGATACATTCAAAATGTCTTAATTAGTCTACAGGACAGGATGGCACATCCATTCAGATAAGAGACATATAATAATTTATCTGAGCATTCACTGCTCAGAGCAACTTTTCTTAATAATTCATAGGTTCATAGGTTTATACTAGGCTATCTGCCCTAAGGCATTTATAAGCCTAGCCCAGAGTTTTGTGGCTTGCACCACTCCTTAGATGAAAAAAATACTGTGCCCATTAGTTTGTTGTGCCTCTGTCCAGCAGTGACACAGAGATGATTCCCGGGGTAAACCTACGATCTCCCATCCACAGGTCAAGATTTCTCTTGAACAGAGCCAGCGAGGTGCTCTGCCTCACATGGACCGGGATTCTATTCCACAGCATAGGGAGTCTCTGAGTGATAAATCTATCCCTCCAGCACGTCCTATTTATATCCGTGCTAAGGTTTAAGTTGCTTGCTCTAGTGGTTCTGGTGGATTTGTTTTTTTTGAGGTGGAGCATGTCCATTAATTCCTGGTTTGACATGGCCTTGTACGTCAGGCACATGTCACCTCTGAGCAGACGGTATGCGACTGAATAGAGCTGGAGTTTCTTCAATCTGGCAGCATATGACAGATTTTGGAGTCCCTTTATTCTTTTGGTGAGGTACTTTTGGGGTCTCTCCAATTGCTGCAGATGTTGGGTGAGATACATCCCGAATGGGGCATTGAACTCGATCATTGGTCTGATAAGTGAAGAGTACAGGGGAACAATGACCTCACTAGATCTGGATGTTAATCCCTTCATGATCAGGTGGGCAATGTAGAAGGTCTTTCTAACCACTTTAGCAATGTGAGTGTCAAAAGAAAGGCCACTGTCAACCTGGGTCCCCAGGTCCCTGATAACCTCTTCTGTGCTTAGAGGATTGCAACCTATATGGTAGCTTGGGGTTACCTTGTTTTTCCCGAAGGGTATGACTATACATTTTTTGGCGTTTAACTTCAGGCCATGGCTTTGGCACCAGCTATCAGTTTCCGTGAGTCCCTTCTGAAGGATATCCGTGTCTGATGCACTTTCCACTATGGCGCCCAGTTTGCAGTCATCTGCAAACTTTGTCAGCCAAAGTCCTCCCATGTTGGCCTGTACTTCTGAGAAGTAGATGCCGAACAAAAGGGGGCCAAGGACCGAGCCCTGTGGGACACCACTTGTGACCGGCTTGGAGTCTGACATAGCGCCAGCAACTCTAACCCTGTGGGTTCTGTCCTTAAGCCAGTTTGCAACCCATCTTGTGACATATGGGTTTACATTTAAGTTGGTAAGTTTTTCTACAATACCCGAGTGGGGTATTGTGTCGAAAAAGCCTTTGCAAGGTCAAGGTAGGCTGTATGGACTGCCTTTCCCTCATCAATGGCCTTGGTGACTGTTTCGAAGAAGTCGACCAAGTTCAAAAGGCATGATCTGCCCTTGACAAAGCCAAACTGGGACGGGTCCAATGTCTGCAAGTCCCCTATATCTTTGTTTATGAGCTCCATTATGATCCTCTCCATAGCTTTGCAGACTAGACTTGTTAAGCTTATGGGGCGGTAATTACCAGGGTCCGTAGAGGCACCGCCTTTGTGGAGTGGGACCACAGTTGCAGTACGCCACTCCTTGGGCACGTATCCTGTGATAAGGCTGAGATTAAACATCTGCCTTATGTGCGGGTTTAGTTCCTCATTGAGCTTGTGTAGCACACAGCCGGGGACACCATCCGGTCCCATTGATGCTGTGTTTTTAGCTTTAGAGAGAGCAGCTTTCACCTGCGCATTTGAGATGTCTGGGAGGCTACACTCCGCTGGGATAGTTATCTCTCCTTTAGGGGGGGAGAGGGGGTGAAGTTTGCACTGAACCTGTCTGCCAGTATGTTGGCAATGTCTGTGGGTTCAGTGATTTTTGTATCATTTTGGACTAATTCTGAGCATATCTGGGAGTTTCCACCCAGGTTTCTAACATAGCTGAAAAAGGCCTTATGATTGTCTTTTGAATCCATGGCAATTTTTCTCTCAAAACTGGCCTTAGTTGATTTTATGAGTGCTCGTATTTTTTTACTAAGAATGATCAGGGGTGACTTCCCTTTTATGGATTTTGTTTTATCATGTAATAGCTTTCTCCTCTTATTGTAAAGTTTGTTAATGGCTGGGGTCCACCAGACTGGACGTTTGCCCTTGGTGGAAAGAGTCTTGGTTTTATTTGGGATTGCCTGATCCATGCAGTCCTGGAGGTGTTCATAGAAGGCATTTGTAAGGGCTTCCGCAGCTTGGGTTGTGGTTTCCTGTGGCTCAGGGGCCTTGAAGGATACCACACCAGTCTTGAGTAGTGTGAAGTTTGCTTTAGAGAAGTTCTTCACTGTGGTCTTTTTTGTTTGGGGTGGGGGCGGGATGTGGATTTCCAGTGAGATTAGTTTATGATCAGATCTCACCAATGAGGGATATACTTCCGGTGTGGAGCATTTTGTCCCCATGTTTGTGATAATGAGATCTAGTATATTTTCTCCTCTCGTGGGAACAGTGACTAGTTGTTCCATGGCATTTGAATTTATGAACTCTAGGAACCGTTGAGCTAGAAAGTTAGGGCTTGAGTAATGTTCCCAGTCTATATTCGGGTAGTTGAAGTCACCCAATATGATGGTGTTTGGAGATACATTTATACCCTCCAGTGTCTTCAGGATGGCTCTGTGGGGTTCCTGAGTTTGAGAGGGTGGACTGTAGCATGCTACAAATTGTAGAGCAGTTTTGCCTATGGTTAGTTGCACCTGGATGGTTTCCGAAGCTTCGTGCGTTGCCACCAACCTGGAGGTGTGGGTATCCTTTATGAATATGGATACACCCCCTCCTTTTGTGGTGTGGTCCAGGTTTTGGGGCCGGAACGCATGATATGAGGTAAAACCTGATAGTGCCGGGGTGCTCTCAGGAGCCTTGAACCAGGTTTCAGTTACAGCACATACATCAATGTTCTCCATACTGAGAAGGGCCTCGAGTGCGTGCATTTTGAGATTCAGACTTCTGGCATTGAGCAGCATTACCCTCATGCTAGCTACTGTTGTCATCAGTCACTGGGGACATCACCCCACTCATTCATTCACTAAACCCCCCTTTTTTATAAACAAAATGAGACACTTCTGTATTAAAGCTTCTAACTTCCAAGCCATGGGAACCATCATCAAAACAACACGATTATAACTCACACTGGATCTGTCTTTGTGCTCATCACCCTTTTAAGATTCTCTAGGGTAATTCCATGAGTCCATGAGCCTTTTATATCCTCAGATTTTCCCGACAATATTTATGTAGCTCAGCAGTTCTAAGACAGGCTTCATGAACCCAGCAGCAGGACTGCTATGTAGCTTCAGAGCATGAAGTGAAATTCCATTCCACAATCAATAATAGAGATTCATCAGTAAATTAATTTAAATACAGGTGTTTATGTGGGCTAGGAGTGAGCCCGTGACTGATTCTTTGAGATCGGGCACCCCTCAGACTAATCGTGCCACACATGATGCTCGTGAAGTGCCGATAATATTTTTACTATCCGTGATGGTAGGACAGCTTTTATTTCTTCATCGGATAGCCATTTAGAATCTGATGTTATTGGTTTGCCTACCTTACCCATTGCAACTACTACTACTGAGGTGGACTGTGATGTGAATGTTTCCACCAATACTACACCTCAGACTTCCGCTCTTGATGTACGACCTAAAGTTAGGTTGAATAACCACAATCCTGCTGATAGTTTCCCTCTAGATCTACCTTTTCCTATCCATCAGAAAGGGGCTGAGTATTCTCAATGGTCCCAAAGCTGAGGAAGGAAATGCCAATGGTTGAATGAGGACCCCAGAACACAAACTCTGAAAAAGATGTGGAACGAAACGGCAAATCGATAGTCTTTAACTTATCTAGTAAAGTACTAACTTCAACTCAATTGAGTTTGTTACAGTGTGGCTTGAGCTTTATTCCAGCTCAACGCTCAGACTTTAGTGAAATTATGATAGATATTAAATTATTTGCTCGCAGAGTCATGCTTAAGACTATGTTTTCCAATGAAGGACAGTCTGTCCAAGGTGATGGCAGTGTGTTTAAAAAACCCAGCACTTTTCAACCAGCACTTAGTCCTGCTTTGGAGACATTTGTTAAAAAATGTGAAAGTGATTTGTGTTATGCCTACAATAGAGACAATGTGAGAAGTAATTTTTACAATATTAGCTATGATGAGAAATGTGCTCTAGTAGAATTGCAAAATGATGAAATGCTAATTATTAAACCCACTGATAAGGGCGGTGCTATTGTTTTGATGGACTATGTTTTCTATCATTTGAATATGGTTGATATGCTAAGTGATACTAATTTTTACATCATGTTATTGACCAGGATTATGTTAGGTCTGTGCATGAAAGAGCGGTCTCTACTATATATGATTGCCTGCTTAGTAGAGTTATTACTAAGGAGCTTAGTGACTATTTAACTGTTGAGTATCCTATTCAACCTGTATTTTAAGCATTGCCTAAGGTGCATAAGGACCCCATCAATCCCCCGTTTCGTCCCATAGTCTCTGGAAAGGGATGGCTCACTGAGCCTTTTTCCATATACATAGATAAAGCATTGAGACTGCTGTTGGATGCAGAACCACAGGTCCTTAGGGACAGTAAACAGTTTTTGCAGCATTTATATGTCAATCTTGAAAACTTGGATCTAGATGGCTCATGTTTCATGGAATGTTTGGATGCTACATCTTTGTTTACCAGTATCCCTAATGATGTGGGAATAGATATGGTGAGAGAATTTATGTTGTTCAGAGGTGTTGATGGTGAACAAATTGATTTGATCTGTTTATTTCTCGAGATTGTCTTAGAGAACAACATCTTTAAATATGAGGAGAGTATTTACCTACAGAAGGTTGGCGTGGCTATAGGCACTGCTATACAACATGGTAATGGCTCATTGGGAGAATATTTTTGTTTACATCATACATTAAGGTATACAAGAGATTTGTGGATGACCTTTTTATTGTTTGGATGGGTACTGAAGCTTCTCTCCTGGAGTTTATTGATTATGTTAATGGGACAGTTCCATTCTTGAGGTTTACATGTAAGTATTCTTGTAGTGAGATTGATTTTCTGGATATCAAATTGACTGTAGATGAACATAATAAATTGACTACTACATTATATAGAAAAGATTGTAGAAGGAATACCATGCTCCATCATAGTAACATGCACCCTGGACACATATTTAGGAATGTGGTTAAGGGACAGGGTATGCGTATTTCCCGTCTTAATAACAAGGATGATTTGTTCCATAGAGACATGGAAAAACTGAAGGAAGTATTCTTGTCTAGGGGGTATAATAGACGTGAGGTTGATATAGGACTGAATGGGGGTTTTATAGAGAGAAGGAACAGAGCCAGCCCTTTTTATTCTAACAACTTTCATCTTCGAAGAGATGCAAGCTCTGATATAGAAGGGCCTGCACTAATAGAGATGTGTTTCCTCTTTATACTATACCAGTGATGTTAGTGTTCTGCATATAGTAAGAGACAATTGGTCTATTCTGCACCTAGATGATGGTTTTAAAGAGGTGATGGGAGATAGACCCCATTTTGTCTTTAAGAACAGGATAAATCTCAAACAACAGTTATGTTATAAGAATAGATCTATCGTAGTTGGAGGCAATGGAGATAGGCAGGTTGGAACGACTATGTGTATGGGTTGTGGTTTTTGCAGTAGTATAGATGTTTCATGTGGTTTTGTCCATCCAGCCACTAAGATCAGAAATGATTTTAGAGTACAAGCTAATTGTAGAAGTAAGGATTTGATTTATTTGGCTAGTTGCAGGAAGTGCAGCTGTTTCTATATAGGGAAGACAAATAGATCCTTTATGGAGCATATTAGGGAACATCTATATAGTATTAACAGACAAGACTTACACAATGTACTAGCGAAACTTTGTTTTGAACATGGTGCGGAACATGTCTTTGGATTTAGGGTGGTAGAATTGGTGAGACCCAGTGTAAGAGGGGGTGATCTTAAGAATTACACAGAGACACGTGAGCTTTGGTGGATTATTCGATTGCAAGCTGAAAAGTTTCCAGGTATTAATGGAAGAACTTCCATTAAACCTGTTTTAAAAGGACTGGGTCTTTTTAAATAAAACAATGAATAAAGTTTTACCCTCTTTGTTTTAAGTTTGAATGTAATTGCATAATTGTTTGCTGCTGCTCATTGGTTGTATGTTGATTATTGTACTGCCTTTTTTATTTAAATAGCGTATGGTGCACTGGTTCATGTTGTGATCTGATGAAGCATGTATTTCCATGTGAAAGCGCTTATCTACTTAATTAAATTTGTTCCGTTTTATGCCTCTGGCTGTGGAGTGGTGTATTTTCTTTTATCTTGGAGTAAATTAATTTACTTTAACCAACACTGTATGCACCACTCTGAAAATACACCTGGATGGATGCATCAACATTCAGCTCCCAATTCAAGACCTCCACATTTATCCTGAACCAAGGCAATCTACTTTATATAGTCCATAAACATCAGTTATCCTAAAAGAGTAGATGAGTATTATGAACCTCTCCATGCACACACGAGCAAGGTGAGGGAGCAGTAACTGCAATAATATATTCCTTATTAATGTCTTCTGTTTTACCGGGAATACATTCATACCTATCCAATCCAGGTGCTTAGAGCCCCATCACTTTTGAATGGACTTTTTTGTCTAAATAGTAATAGGAATGGCAGTCCTATTACTGATATTTAAGGTGGATAAACTACAAACAGATCTCTCTAACCAACCTTTCTGTCATTCTATCCCGGGCTTCTTTTTCAAAGGTAGCCAACTTTAACAAAATTTCACTATGGATCCCCGGCGATAATGTACAACTCTGGCCCACTGTCCTCCATTAATCCGTAATCCCCACCATTTATACTGTGTTTAATCATCCCATTAAGATGACCCCTCATATTCCTCTACCCTTTAGCAGCACAGGCAACTAACCCATCTCAACTCAGGTTGTATATATCTCTTCCATAGTAGATACTCCCAAGGTAGTGAGATAAATCTTCTTCCAAATAGTGTAATTGATTAACGTAACCAAGCAAGTCCCCTGACAGAGCTTTATGTCTGCTTGCCAGCTTAATGAAGGCAAAAGGACACACTTGCAAGACATTCATGTAATGTTTTCTGTCACTAAATCCCGATCTGTAACTAATCTCCCCAAAATCTCACTTAGCCTTCAACCAGTTTACCTTCTCCATAAATATAGGTTCATAGGTTCATAGAAGGTTACTAGGCTAATGGTCCTAAAGTCCTTACAGGCCTAGCCATACTTATCCCGAGTTGCCCCATTTGTCAGTGATTAGGTGAGTGAGGTTCACAGAGGTAAGGCTCTGTGGCAGTTAATACCAAATTCCTCTGTCAAGGAGGGACATGGGTGCCACCCCAGGAGTGAATTTGCCGTCACCCATCCATTGATCTAGGTTGCATTTGAAGAGGATCAGGGAGGGGCTCTGTTTCACATGAATTGTAAGCTTGTTCCAGAGAAATGGCAGTGTCTGGGAGATGTATCTGTCTCTCCAGCATTAACTGTTCATGTCAGAGGCTAGGTTAATTTCCTTGGTGCAAGTGACCCTCATGCAGTTTGATTTACAAATGTGTAGCATTTCCTTCAGGGCTGGGTCAGAGACTGCCCAGTAAGCCAGGCACAGGTCACCTATTAGCAACCTGTAGGAGACAGAATACAGTGACAAGGCTTTAAGTCTTCCAGTGTAAGATTTGTTTTGTGTACCCTGTAATTTCTTGGTGAGAAACCTTTGTGGTCTCTCCAGTTGTTGCAGGTGTCTAGTGAGGTACATGCAAAAGGGAGCATTTTACTCAATTATTGGTCTGATGAGGGGCAAGTAGAATGGAATTATAACATCCTTAGAACTAGGTATGATGCCTTTACTTATAAGATGTGTCACAAACAAGGATTTCTTTACTGCTCTGGATACATGGTAGCCTTTACTTATAAGATGTGTCACAAAGAAGGATTTCTTTGCTGCTCTGGATACATGGTAGTTAAAGTTCAGAATGTTATCAACCTGAGTACCCAGATCACGTACCACTGGGTCTACAGTTAGGGTGGTGCTGTCTATATTGTAATTAGTAGGGATATCAGATTTCCCAAAGGGAATAATAATGAGTTATTTTTTGCTTTTAGCTTTAATCAGTGGCATTGGCACCAATCATTTCTCTGCATTAACCCTGTCTACAGTATATTAACATAATTGGGGGACTTAATGGTTGCTCTGAATTTGCAATTGTCAGAAACCTGGCTGGCCACAGGCCATCCAAGTTTGCCTGGACTTATGAGAAATAAATCCCAAACAGTAAGGGGCCAAGCACAGAATCCTGTGTTATGCACTGGTGACTGATCTTTTGCTAGAGGTGAAGTCACCCACTATGACAGAATGTATCCTGTCATTGAGCCAGTTGGTTACCCATCTCATAATGTAGGGGTTAATTCCCAAGTGGGAGAGTTTCTCTACAATACCTGAGTGGGAGATTGTGTCAAATGCCTTGACTAGGTCAAGATAGGTGGTATGTACTATCTTTCCCTCATCTAGGGCCTTGGTGACTTTTTCGAAGAAGTCGACCATGTTTAACAGGCATGATCTACCTTTAACAAATCTGAACTGAATTGGGTCCAGTGTTTGGAGATTACCTATGTTCTTTTTAATAAGGTCCATAATGCTTCTTTCAATGGCCTTGCAGATGAGGCTAGTCAAGCTTATGGTCCTATAATTCCCTGAGTCAGTTGATAGTTCCCCTTTGTGAAGAGAGATTACTGTTGCTGTTTTCCATTCTGCAGGAACATAGCCAATTTGTAAGCTGTGATTAAACAGGGATCAAGTCGGTCTGCTAGGTGATGTTTTAACTCGTTATGTCCAAGTGATGCCTCCAGGTGCATCTGCAGCTACTTTCTACTGACGTCTGTAGGCATCAAATATTGCTCAATTATTCCAAAACTATGTTGTGTACGATGTTTTAAAATATTTCATCTTAAAGCTTACACAATGACAAACTGAACTGCATTAATATTTTACCTCTGTCTAGTGTAGGGAAAGCAATATTAAGTGCTCTTTTATGCTATTGATTTATATAGATATAATTTTCAATTTTTTCTAAATATTTCAACAGCCAAGAAACACAGACAGAACTCCTTAGCCTCTTATGAAAGCTCTCATCTAGATGCATAAAATGCTGCTGACAGCATATGTGTAACTTGAGTGGCTGCTGAGATATTGTAAGTTGGTTACAAAATATTACAAACATAATAGTCACTGTGTTTAGTATGACTTATAAAATTTGCTTTAAGACCAAGAACCTAAAGAATACTACCATTATAAAAATGGTTTGTGTTGAAGAGTTTGTCATTTATATTTCTTCAATAACCCTTGTGGTTCCAGAGATATGAACATCTGTTTAAAATGTGAGGACATAATTTGATTTTTTCAAATGGCTTAGGCTCCAACAATTGGAAGTTATAGTGAAAACCTCCTGACCTCCATTGGAGTGAATCAATTAAGTTGTTTAAGAGGCAACCTGGTATGTTGTCTGGTCCCATTGATCATGTTTTTGGCCTGGGAGAGTGCAAATATGACCTGTTGTCTAGATAATAGGCTGAGGAATGGTGGCAGGTATACTTTGGGAGATGACTAGAGGGGACAGGGGGTGAAGTTTGCTCCAAATCTGCAGGTTGGCTATTACCTCGGGTTGAGTATGGGTGGTTCAACTTTGCTCACTAAACTAAGCATCAAGACTCATTAGACCATCACACAACTTTTCCCTGCTGGTGTCCTTCCAGTAGACATCTGCTTCTTTCAAGCTGACTTATGATTTAACATTCTCCTGTCTTTTTGTGTTTGTTTTTTTCTTGTAAAAGAGCTGACATTCGAAATTTTGTTTAGGTAGCACTTTTGTTTCCTAAATGACAATAAAGTTTCTTTTGAATCTCTTATTTTCTGGATCACTGGAGATTCAAAATCAGAATCATCAGGGCACTTCTAGTCCCTCTCATTCTAAAATATCTTCAGATCCTGAAAATAACAGGCTTAGTAGAATCATTGCCCATCTGGAGCAAATTGCACTGGCTTCACCCCAGAGCCATACCAGAAAAGTCATATTCTCATCAAACTTTGCTCATTCGTAGCAGTCTGCAATCAGGGCAACATATGCGACCTTCTGCATAAGAGCTTAATGCGCAGCCATCGTGCACCTCATTTAAAAAGTCAGTTTATCATCAATAAGCAACAATACCGGCATCCTGTATTTATTGAGAACTCATGTTGTGAAATAGATAACAAGTTATAGTAAACAGCCCATTTTCAAGATTTAATCCATGCATATGTCCAAAAAAGATACTTCCAATTTATTTTATTTTATCATTTGCTAACCAGTTTAAGTGTGTCACAACCCAGACCAAAAGAGCAAAGGTGAAGGAATTCTTAAATGTATGAACACTGTATATTGTATTCAGTCATCTGGTATGCTTCTGGGAGGTGAGAGAAAACTAAAGGACCTGGAGAAAACTCAGACAAACACAGGGAGAGCATGCAATATCTACAGTGTAACCACAAGTTAAGACTCTAAATCATCATGCTGCCCATGCTGTTAAAATCAATCTTTTGAAGCTACAATCCTGTCTCTAGTACATCTCCGTATATTCTAGTACATTGGTATAATATATATGAGTCTATGTCAGAAGGTCAAACGATCAGAACATCGACATTCAGAACAGTGATCCTAGAAGCACAAAATGTCAGAATACCAAACTGCTGAAACTCTGAAGAACCGAACATCAAATTTACTTGTTTTTGCAGGAGAGGCAAGACCCCCTGCACCCCTCTTGAGGCAGTTGCATTGCTTCCATACCCCCTGCTACTGATAAATACTAACTGTGAGATCACACTGCAGCTGGGAATGGGCAAAACACCTTGCAATCTCGCAGTCATTCACTTCCACTGTGCGGGCTTCTGAATTTAGACATTTTAGCAGTTCAATATTCTGCCATTTCATTCTTCTGGGTCACTGTTTGGAATATCAATATTCTGAACATTCAACATACAACATTCATACATCAAATTCGAGACTGCTCTACAATGGGGAAAGGGCAAACTTCCCAATCCCCACTGTTTGCAATCTTGAACAAACAATGCCAACAGAAGCAACCAAATGAGTTATGATCACTTCTGCCAGCATAAGAAATGTTCAGCATTATGAACATTTGATTAGATGAATGTTTTCCATATATATAAATATCATGTGTCATTCATCACAAGGATTTAACTGTTGTAGCATACTGTGGTGGTTCTTAGCAAACTAAAATAATATGATATATCCAAAATGTGAAAACGGTAGTTTAAACAGTGTCTACATGTGTAAATGGTGGTGTAAGCAGTGTTTATATCTCTAATATAAAAAGAGTGTGATTTCTTTAAATGCAGTAAGTGTTTTCCTAAGTTGAACCAGTTTCTTTAAGACCAGATAGTTACCTATATGTATTAGAAAAAGCAGTTTTTTAATGATTTGTTGGATGCGATGTAAATTGTGCTGAAGAAAGCCCAGGCAGGTAGCATTTACCATTTGTAAAAAAGGAACTGGAAGTTCAGGGCATCACATCTGAAGAAGAGAATGAGCCATGGAAGAGAAAAAATAGGAATTCTCCAAATTAGAGGAGTCCAGTCAGACAGAGATACCAGCAGAGACTGTTTCTCAGCAAAAAGACTGAAACAGATATTTGCTGCATATTCAGTTAAATCTTACAACTTTGTTTTGTTTGGAAGACACTACTTTATTTGCAGCTTTACAAAGTGAATTTCATTTTTAAAAAAAAATGTTGGTCTAAGCTGCATTAATCTTCCACACAATTCTTTTGCGACAGAAAAGTAAAATGTAGTCAGTGGAAATAAAACTAGATAAACCCTGCACGTGTATGACCGTTGCAGTCAGAAGAACAGAAGAAAAGTTTTACAATTGTGCTTTGCTTTGATTAACATTGTGTGAGCATTAAGATGAATGCATTCTCCACCCAGAAGACCCACATATGGCAAGATTTAGTACAGCAGGGGAAACAAAAATCATATGCTCCCCTTTTCCAGGGTAAACCAACTGATTTAGTCATAAATCAACCTTCAAGCCATGCCTTTTAAAGTAAATGTATCAGATGTTCCTGTCATTGCACCTATCTACTGCTTAAAATGATGCCATACTCCAATATAAGGAGGGTACCATCCATTAATTCCATTTGCAGTAACTGCCACAGCACTTGAGGGAAGCTCCAAGTCCACAGCACCATAATCTTTTTCAGAAAATATTTATGCATGAGAATCCATTTGATTGGTTTGCATGCAAGAAGCCTAGGAAACATAATTTAATATGTGCTGCTCACCACCAACCCTGTCTGGTCTCCTCATCAGCCAGATAAATCATAGAGCTATCCATATCACACATACAATCTAAAGCTCCCTCTTTAAAGATCATCAGTGACAGCTCGGATTAATAGGTCACACTAAGAAGATTTAAAAGCCAACAGCAACTCAAATACCACCCAGCTAGACACTCCCATAAGATGCTTGTCACACTTTCAGACTTCACATCTGTGCTGCAGTGTCATTATTAAGATACAGCTCACATATTCTTACCACTGGAGCACATTGGGCTGATTAAAGACACCTGAGCTGTGTCCCAACAAGCCATTTCCCTCTTATTGTTTTTCATCAATATCAGCTGATGGACACATATCTGGAGAAGGTATGGAAATATTCATAATTTTAGTAAAACGGTTGACCATGCTTGCATTTGTTCAGCTCTAAGTGAATGCACACCAACTAAGATTGTAACCCAGTATTAGTCAGCTTTGTTGTGTGCATAGATAAAGCCATGACTAAGGCCCAGGCAACCTGAGTCTGATTACTGGTTCAGGTACCTGCAGGAGCTGACATGGGGATGAGGTTTTGCTGTCTTGCCCCTTTTCTGGATGGAGGTGTGGAGTGGCAGCTATCTGACTACTTCAGATGAAGAGGTGTGGACACTTGTTATATAAACCTATTGTATCCCCACCCCATAGACTGTTTCAATCATGCACAGAAGGGGTTAGGGCATGGGGAGAGCTTACCAGCTCTACTCTCTGGTCACCAGGACACAAATAAGCCCGCACACTTGTCTGTGTCAGTCTTCTACCAGCAAGTAAAACAGCTGGTATTTATTCCAGTTTGAGATATTATCGAAACTATCTGTGTTGCTTGGCTATAGGACACACCCAGCAAGGAATAGAGTAGAAATGGACCCAGAAAGCAGTGGGCACCTGAGGATGGATGGAGTTATGGGGCAGCAGTGGACTGAAATCTGTAGTGCCTCTACTTACTGATGCCCACTGTGACATAAAGATCCCAGAGAAGATTGTCAGTAAGTTAATGCCCACTTTGACAGAAAGATCCCAGAGAAACCTGGCAGGAAAGTAACCTCAATGTCAAAAATAAAAGGTATGTGTAGCCAAATATCAAATTATATCTTTTCTTCTTTCTTCCCCCTTTCTGTTATCACTGGAATAAGAACATTCTTCTCCATATGTTCTTTATACAAAGGCATTAAATCAAATGAATGGTCTAGAATGCACTGCACTATCCAGTCAAATGCATCACACCTCTGAAGGCCTCAGAACAAGTGCCCACAGATACCTCTATCTTGTCTATTCCATTCATCTGGGGTATGAAGTTTGCTGCTAGACACAACCTGGTATCGGCATACATCATGTAAATTCTTTTTTTTCCATGTCATTTCCCCTACCTGTTGAATTTACTGCTCTACTGACTGAGGTCCTAACCATTCTTGAAACATTTCAAGAGATATCTATAAGACCTTTTTCTCCTTATGAATTGTCATTCTTATTTGTAAGATGTTTTCCTAGTTTTAAGTATGATCTTTATTTTATATAATGGCATTACTGGTACTATAATGTGATGTTCCTTGATTAAGAGGTAGTGTATAATAATTTACTTTTTTGGCCCCAGCCAGGGATCTTTTGCACATCTTCCCTGTGTTCTCATGGATTTTTGCAGGGGTATCTCATTTCCAGTCATGTGCATATGTATGTATGCATGTTTCACCCTTTTACTGCTGCCATACAGCGCCATACAGCTGTGCAGTACTAAAAATGGACAGATTTTAAATATTGCTCTTATTGTTAGAATACAGGACTTATGTTACCATGCATTTTCTGAAGGATATGAGGTCTGAAACTCAAATGTAAGTAATTATTTAGTCATTATTTAGTGACTGAACATTCTGTGAAAACCTGGACAGTTGAGAAGTAGTTTTTTTTTTTTTTTTACTTTGTGATGGGACAGTAAGCAAGCTTGATCTTTAGTCTTGAGGTCAAACTCAGACATGCCATGTTGTTGTGTCAGAAAGCAGTGTGTTTTTAGTACTATTCCATGCAGTCTGCCTGGCATGAGAAACTGTTACTGAAAGGATGAAAAGTGAATTCCAGTTGAATTTCTTAGCTCAGTTTTGCAGACTGGTTCAGAAGGTGATTATACTTCAGTTTGATGTCAGTTTAGTTTTACAGACTGGTTGAGGTACTGTTTAGTTTAGTGTTTGCTTTAGAAGCTATTCAGTGGCACAGAGGAAAAGATGCCTTACAGTAACCCTAGGTGATCTGGGCTCAACTAGCACGTTCAGTCTTTCAGGAACTAATCGGGTAGGATAGGCGACAGTATTTTACGACTCATCTATTTCAGGGTCATAAGCAGGGATAGCAGCTTTGGTGGCAATATACGGGTATCTCATGCTTAGAAAATACCAGGGACACATACCAATAGACATTTTTTTATAGCAGGTTTAAGGCATAGAAATAGATAGGGTATATAATTAAAAAAATCCCTTCAGCTGCAGGTATTATGCAGGCCCCTGGAAACCCCAGGTCCTCTCAGGCAATGGGAAGTGCCTCATATTAGATCCAAGGCACATAAGTGACCATTGTGTCTAAGATCAAGTAGTAGTGTGAGTGGCAATCAGTGGTCTGTTCCATCGGGGGTAAAAATTGTTTAAAAAATAAATTAAAAAAAGCTATTAGTTTAATTTTTGAATGAGAATCTGTTCATTTTGGCTTAGTTTTACAGAATGATTCAGTAGCTACCAAGGTGCAGGGTCATTGTGCCACAGCATGCTCACTGAGCACAGGTATTTTAGGTAATCAGATGATAAAGATATAGTATTCAGTGTAAGATACATTACTGAATAGATGTAAAGCAGATAAAAGTTAGCAGTTGGAAGCACATGGGGTACAGATCTGTAGAGCTGGGAAACGTGTTCATTAGTCAATTTGTTTTGTAGCTGAATATCTGCAAAGCACACCATGACTATTATAATATAAATAATCATATATATGACCATAACACTTAAATATTTGTCAGATGTCCAGTTATGATAGATATATCACATGCATATTTCAAAAAGTTGTAAAACGTTTCAAAAATGCACCATAGAACACAAGCTTTAAATCAGTTGCTTCCTCCAGCAAAACATATGGATCAATTTGATTTTCCATCAAAACTTCAGATCAGTTGTGGGCAGTTTAAGGGATGGCATTTTGAGGGAATATGTTGATTTTATAAAAAGAACCAAATCAGACTGAATTTTACTAAGATGTCCACAACAATAAAGACTGAGCTACAAATAGTTGTAAGATAAATGTTTCCAGTACCTGTTAGTATTGTGAATAAAAAGTCTTTCGGCTTTTCCCGGTTAGGGGTCGCCACAGCAGAACTTCAGTCCACTCATGACTGGCAGTGGATTTTACGGTGCTGAGTTGCCAGCCAGACACCTAACCGTCAACGAAGGCACACCCATTCACACTCATACCTACCTGCATGTCTTTAACATCACTCGACCGTGGGGAGGACATGCAGACTCCACACAGAAGGCGCTCCAGCTGAGAATCGAATGGGAGAACCTCTTGCTGTGAGGCGACAACGCTAACCACTGCACCACCGCTGTTTGTCAAATGTACCAGCTCATAGCGATATTCTGCTTATTACCATGACATTCGATATGATATAGTAGTGCATGGATGCCAAATACCAGTTTTGCTGATGGTACCTTTGGGCACAAAAAAGGCTGGACACCATTGGTATACAGTAATGGGAGCAGTAACAGACTGATACCCAACTACATTTAGTAAGACATGAAATGAATGTATATTAGTAACATTTCTGATCAAAAGACAAGTATGCATTACCATTTCCTAAACAAAAGCAAGAGTGTGATATAACGAGATTTTATTTATTTCCATTGATGACAGCTGTTGTAAAGGTACATAAATAAGTGCATAAATAAATAACAAGCCGCTGCTGTTGTACAACTGAAGAGTGCAGAGAATTACTGGAAGAGCACATTTATCCATACAATCTCTGTAGCTGTATGAACTGCTGAAGTTCAGGCTTGTTCACTTTCTGAGTTAAACTCTTCCAGGTTCTGCCAGGTTTATACTTTTCCTTTCAGGGAAAAAAAAAACAAAGCAAAAAATGTTTATTATGCATAACAAATTAACTTCTACCATAGGTAACAAAGTTGTTCTGTATGCAATGTGCGTGTTCCAAAACAAAACTCATTTTCTGTTGTGTGCTGCTACTTGTAATTCTGTCGGCAGAATGTATCTGATGGTATAGCCGGGAGGGTTAAAGCTATGAGATGCTAATGAGGTTTACTCTATGGTCCCAAGTTTTGATTCTTTTGGTATTCTTTTGGTATTTACTTTCATACTGTATGACCACAACTGAGTCATGTAACCAAACAGTATTCCTGAGTCACCCAACACAAAAGGAATTTATGCTTCATGGTTTATTGAGCTTGCCTGGTTAAACAAATAAAAACATCTACCTGTCAGTCTGTCACATTAGTTGTCTTCCCTCAACTGTAGTTTAATCTGACTACATAATTCTCTGGATACACTGTCTCTGTGTCTCTCTGAAACATAATGAAGTGGGAGATCATGTCACATATTAACTACCTTGAGAAGTACCTTACATGTCAGAGTCCAAATACCTTCCATCACAAAAATGCAGATGTTACACAGATGTGAATGAAGTCTGGAATCAAAATATGTTGAGGTGGGTCTCATTAAGTCCACATTTAATGTTAATTATTAATTTGCTTTGGGAGCCCACTTTGAAATCCCCCCAACCACTCTTTTTGCACTTTTAATTATTTTTTCAAACACCTGCTTCCCATAAAATGTTCAAAGATTTTTTTACTCTAATAAAGTTTTTGCTTGACAGATGTCTTTTTTGAAGACGTGGTAGAAAATGATTACTCAAGCCTAAGAAAGGTATTATATTTTGCAATTTACCATTATTTCCTACTGGAAAAGTTTGTGGCCAGGCATGAACTTGTGACTATTATTATGTGTTGTTCTACATGGTTGTATGTGGAGTTATGATGAGACGGCCCGATTTTCAGCACTTCCATATTTCAAAGAAGTTGCCTTTTACTCAACTCTAAAAGATAACTTCCAAAGGATATAAAGCCATTCTAAGTTAATCCATATGTATCAGGAAGGATTAAATGGGAAGAATACCTAGCTATTCAAATTCCAGAATGTGACAGGAAACAGATTTTTCCTGCAGAATATTATCCTAAATGGATATTCTCTGGCTGATGCTGCTGCCAAGTAATACCAAGAAAATGTTTTCTAACACTGTTTTTGCACATTAGAAATGCCATATAAAAAGGTTTCTGTGAATATATTGTTTATCCATGTACTCAAATGATTGCATATGACAAAAAAAATTCAACTTACTTAACTGTACTTCTATCAAACAAGAAGTTATTCTTGAAATGGAGAAAAAATTTCTATACTCCAAAATTGTTTGTTAGCATATCTGACATTAAAACCTTTAGCAATTAACAAATGTATTGCCTGGATTTTAATAAAGAGCATTTTTTATCCTAGAGACATACTAGTCATTCTCGACTTACAGTCTACACTCATTCCTATGATGTTTGTCTGGCAGTTAGCACAGAGGTTTAAGTTGTAGTCCCTATTATGCAGGGTTTGATTCCCTCAGCCCTCATTTAGCCCACTGTGTGACCTTGATTTAGTCACTAAGCCAAACATTGCTCCCAGGTCACTCCCAAAAAGGGAGTGTGTGTGTCCAGTCAGCCTACCTGGTTAACAAGTGGTTATTATTATTATTGTTATTACACTAGCTATTTTAGCTGCTTTTAAGGACAACATACTATACTTGCAATTCTAAAGGTTTTAATTTTTAAATTCCCATATAATTTTTCTGTTTTGCTTTGCTCAACTTTAATTAAAAAATGTATCTCTAACACCCTATCCTTTCTCATCATGCTGTATGCTGAAAAAATATAAACAAACATCTAACAAATTAAAAATGTAATATTAGGAAAAGTACAGTTGTGTAAAATCTTACCATAACAGTATATGTCTTTGCCTTCACTTTTACAGTACTCTTAACAGATGGGATTCCCTGCAGTGGAAGCCCGAACATCCGGCCAGTCTACCAAAGACTACTTGCTGCTTTTAAAAGGTGTGCCGAACATCACCCAAATGCTCCTTGCATAGCATAGGTCATAAAGATGATGTTCAGGCCTACCATTAATGTTATACTCAGCTGATGTCCATTATCATTAGGGTCACTGCAGAAATATCCCAAACAACAAACTAAAACAATGAGTGAGAAGGTCACTGAAAAACCAATCAGTAAAAACAAAATGAAAACTCCAGCAAAGCTAGAACTTCCACTGAGTGACCAGGTCACTCAGTGGAAGTTCTAGCTTTGTTGGAGTTTTCATTTTGTTTTTACTGATTGGTTTTTCTGTGACTGTCTCACTCATTGTTTTAGTCAAAATAATGCATATCCACAGCTAGTGGGGTTTGCCTTTACTGGCATGAAACTGTCCAGTAAAAAGAAGAAACAATTCATGGGCATTCAGAATCGCCAATGAGCTGAAACACCTGATGTTCATAAGGATCATTTGCATATATCCCATGTGCCTCTGATACAAGAGGTTTGGGAGGTCACTCAGTGGAATTTCTAGCTTTGCTGGAGTTTTCATTTTGTTTTTACTGATTGTTTTTTTCAGTGACCTTCTCATTCATTGTTTAATGTACATATATATCTAAAATATATGTAACATGTAGTTGCTAAATGCTCTTGTTTTGTTGCAAATTCAACTTGTATTGTTGTTCTGTTTATGCTTTTCTTCTTCAAATTCAATTTGTATATTTGTTATGATTATTTTGTTATTTTTATCTTCTTGGCCTAAGACATGGCAAAAAAGAGTCTATATTCCAATCCGCTTATCAAATTAACAAATTTAATTAATTCATTAATTAATTAATGCATGTCAGAACAAGGACTAGGTAAAATAATTAAACTGATTGCTAGATTAGGAACACTGTTGAGACTGCCTTCACAGATAACAAAGCCATAACAAGAAAATGTAATTTATTATCTACCTTTGAAAGAACCATTCATGCAGAAGTTTGTCCACAAATGATATCTGGAGTAAATGCCACACAGAGGTAGCGCACTGAATGAGATAATTATGATGATTAAGGAAACAGGATAGGAGAAAGAAATTGGAATTCTTGTTAGAACATACCATTTTGGAACACATGGTAAAGATTTTAGAAAACTTGTGTTGTAAATGATGTAAAGATATATTTTAAAAAGAGGTACAAGGAGGAGCAAACAATATATTATATACCAGTACAGAGAAAAAAACAAATAAGTAGAATGTTAACTGAAAAAAGAAATGTTAAATAGACAATGTCAATAATGATTATAATTCATGAAGCAATTTGAAGACTGGATTGCAGATGTTAGTAATAACAGACTGACTAGATTTAAAATTGTAACGGACAGACATAGAAACATATCAGCAATTCAGTGCAATTCCTAGATGGAGCTGAATTGAGAGTGGGAAAAAGATGAAATATGAAAATAGAAAAATCCTCAACAGGGTGAGTGAGGAAAGTAGTGCAGAAAAGTGTAATTAGAAAAAGAATGATACAGAAGTATCATATGTAACTGAAACATAGTTAAACCACAGGCTCCTAAAATTAATACTGACATTTTTATTTTGTTTATTTATTCATATTTTAACTAAAAAGTTTTATGTGGATCAATACAGTCGCCCAAACTCAGGTTGAGAGTATTGTCTGGTTAAGGGATTTGCTCAGAATCACAGTGTAGGCAGATGGAGGCAGAGGGAGTCAATCCCCAGAAAACAGGATAAAGCTCACAAACAGGTCGTAGCCTTAATCTTCTATACTTAATGTATTCATATATATGAGCTTAGTACAAGTTGCTGAAGGAATTGTGGAATCATTTGTAGATCCACTTATTGCCATCACAAATAACTTGGTAGAAACAGAGGCTATATTAACAACATTAAAGTAGACTGAAGTAGCATAACTGTCAACTGCCCCTGATTTTACCTCATACTTTTGATCTGCCCTCTTAAAAATTTTAATTTTTTTTGGTAAATTACTGAGAATTTACAGTTAGTTAATAAAAATAAACAGCAACAATTTTGTACTTCTCACTCTATAGAAAATTCATGCTGATGCAAACCTTGTTGTACTATTACCTTTCTAAATAAATCAATGATATTTCAAAATTGTCCTTGATTTGGGGACTTTGCCCCTAATTATTGTTGATGTTATCCCTGCTATTTGAACAAAGACATTGGCAGCTATGTGAACTGATTAACTGGTACCAGACAGTTAAATATAAGAAAGAAGTCAAGCATGCAATAAAATTTTAGTCCAATCTATCTAATGGTAATCGTGGATATAATATTAGAGGAAAGGCAGTAGGAATGAAAAATAATGAATAGTAAACAAAGGATTAGTAGATAAGAATGAGCAGTCATTCACAAAGGACACATTAGTAGTAGCTATCCATGTGGTATGCATGGCTGCATTTAAGATCAATATCAGATTACTGGTTGCTATTTTATTCTTGGACTTTAAGAATGCATTTGATTCTGTAAATCACAACATTATATTTTATTGAAATTGTTTGAGACAATAGACAATGCAATTTTTTTAAATGGAAAAAGAGGGGCTGCAAGACAAAAAAATGTCAGGGCAATAACCCACCCGACAGATTTAAAACTATGGTCTATTAGCAGAAGTGTATATCAGTGATCAAAACTAGGAACTACATTATTTAATATGCTTATGTATGATTGCCCCAGAACTGAAGATATTTTGTGTGTTAAGTATGCAGATAATTTTAAATGTAGCCATCTTGGCTAGATGTGAGGAAGTGCAAGATGAACTATAAAGGTTTGTAGACAAATTACATTTCTGGCAGAAAAAAAATGACTTAACTGACATGGATAATAATAAAAGTAACACAAAATGTAAAGATTATGTGAGATGTGAAGTTTGCAAAAGATGAGGAAATACTTCTGAGGATAATATTTACAATTAATTCAGAATGATTAAATGCTTTACTAAATGAAGCACAAAGGCAAATAGGATGTTGTGAGTTGGCAAAAGGGCATTGAATCAAAAAAGCCCAAATGCATCTCAATTCTGTAAAGATCAGTTTAAGAAAGCAGTTAGAATGGAGTCCTGCAATTTGGAATGCAAGTGTTTCAAAGGAATGTAATGCAATAAAGTTCATTGTCAGGTTTGTGCAATAATTAACTAGTGAGTTATATGGAAGGAGTAATATTTCTCAGACTACAGAATAATGATAGGAGCTTTAGAAAGTATACAGAAATAAACAGAAAAAAAAATCTTACCAAGTGTTAAAGTACAGATGTTGGCAATAGTAGATATATAAAAAGTAATGGAAATGGTGAGAATGTAACAAAACCCAAAGGAAAGATTGAGAAAAGCAAATGCTTAGTTTATTTTACAGAAACAAATAAGTGGAATGACTTAATAGTACTTACTATTCGGCCTTGCACAATGTTGGGCAATTGTCCATTTCCTGATATGCCACGTGTTTTTTCTGTCTGCTGTCTTTGATTACCTTATGCACTTTTTTCTATACTAATGCATTTAAAACATTATGGGCAAGATTCAGCAAGGCTTACCACAATACTTTCTGTAGAAAGAAAATGTGAATGCTGTCTTTTGACAGAGTTTATCTATTCATCCCTATGGGACTGGATGCACCTTGTACTGTGACTGCAGGTAGGAGTCACTGGGGATGTGTTGGTGTCCCATATATACATGTGTGTGGATGTTTTTGAGCATGTGTATACAGGCATGAATTTAGTTCCATGGATTTGCAGGTGTGTGTGTGGTCACCCTGGAGGAGGTATGTATAGGAAGCCTACTATGTGTGTTTTGGAGCCTATGTGCAGGTGTGTCCGTGAGTGTGAGTGAATGCACAGGGCTTGTTTGTGACTGCTTGGGTGTTCTTGTGTGTTTGACTGCTTATGCTATCACAATACATGGGCTGGTGATAATAATAATAATAATAATAGTAATAATCCTATTTGTTAAGCAGGTTGACCCACTTGACACACAATCCTTTTTTGGGGGCAACCTAGGAGTAATGTCTGGTTAAATGACTTTACCAAGCTCACACAGAAGGCAAATAAATGCATCAAACTCCATACCACAGGAGATGCAGCTTGCAATCATAACTTCTGTACCAGCTGCAAGACAGGAGAACACTAGCATGGTCATGTCTGACAGCACTGTGTTCACTTCTCAAGCAAGATAATTAGTCACTAATAAAGTATTTCTCTGTCTAGATTTAACTTTTCTCTGAATCAGACTTTCTCCTTCGTGCTAATTGACCCACCCATATTAGCCAGTTAGCATGGGCAGAGACAATGTGTTTGAATCCCATGGTATTTTATATCCATTTGAACATCTGAAGACAGTGGCCTCACCTTCGATAACCACATCACCGCAACAGTCAGGAAATCCTTCTTTGTGGCACACGTCATCACTAAGGGCTTTTCATCCAGAAAAAAGGAGGCCATCGTCCCACTGTACTCATCCCTCATTAGACCCATTATAGAATACAACGCCCTGTTTGGTATGTACCTCTCAAGACATCTGCAACAACTGTAAAGGCTGCAGAAATACCTCACTAAAAGAATCACAGGCCTAAAGCAGATGCCCTATGCTGACCATCTAAAAAAACTCCACCTATACTCTGTCGCATATCGTCTACTCAGAGGCGATCACTGCTTAACATATAAGGCCATGTGAAACCCAGAGCTGTTGGACATGCTACACTTAAAGAAATCCCAATCCCTCAGAGACACACGGTCCAGGGATCTAAACCCTGTCATCACAATGAACAAAACATGCTGAAGGGATAGGTTCCTGTCCCAGAGACTCCCCAGACTCTGGAATAGACTGCCCATACATGTCAAGCAGAGCACCTCTTTGGCTGTCTTCAAAAGGAACCTTGATGATTGGATGGGTGATAGGAAATTCACCCCGGGGATCACGTCAGTCACTCTGCTAGACAGGGGTCCAGGGAGGTAAATACTGTGGGAAGAAATAGCCAGGGAATTGTTATGGCTAGGCTTGTATAAGCCCTAGGGCCGATAGCCTAGTATCAACCTATGAACCTATCTACAGTCTTAATCACCTGTTCTTTTTCAAATAGTTACTTGTTTTCAGTTTTTTTTTTTTTTGTTTGTCTGTTTTTTATGCAAATTTCTACTTCTGTGACTTGGTAATGCAGCACTGTTTAATTATAATGACTTCAGTCATGAAGTTTGGTATTGCTACCTATACCTGTCACTGGGTTTGTACTGTATTTACATCACTTGCTGGTATTTTTCTTGTTAAGTGATATTAGATGATAGGCATATTTAATTGCATTGCCCCTTGGCATGATGGAAAATGGTCCACTGACCAGTCTATATAATGATTAATAAGCAAAAATAGTTAATCATTTTATCCATAATGGACATAAATAATCTGCTATTTTTGCAAGGATTCTGTCTTACTAAAGAACTTTGGTCAAAGATATAATGTTATGCATGCATGTTTACTTGTAAACTTGTAGGACTGCCACACCCCTATTTTTATTTATTCTTTTAAAGCATTTCAAAATCCATCACCCAAGGGTACAGTCCCAATGTGGGAGAGGTTCTTTATTAGGTGGCTCCCTCTACTGTCAGGTCACTGTCACAACCAGCTGCCAGATGAGAAGTAGTGAAAAAAACATATCTTATAGTAGTGATGAACACATTAATATCAAATCATCAGATGTCACTGTATGGAATAATTAGCGATGTCAGACCAGTCATTAAGAGTAAACATAGCAACCACCCTCCTTTGCACAACACTAAACATAAAACCTTGGATTCTCTAGTCAAGACAAATGAGATACTTTGGAACAGACTTTGGTAAAATAATAAAACTGACAAACCAGCATGACTGTGGATATGTTATAATGCATGTCAATAACACAAGGAGATTGAACTTCCCAAGTACTGTTGTCATATCAGCTTTAGATGGAAGTTGGTTTGTAAGATATACAGCACAGGGGAAGAAAGGTTTGGGAAAAAGATGAACTTGTGTATGTTATAGAAAGCCGTAGGGTAAGGATTGCTCCTGCAACATATCTTTTAAACTGAATTTACTTACTTCTGAATGCTTCTAGAAGGTACCAGCAACATGAAGAACAATAAAATTTTAGACCTCGGAACAATGTAGGCTGTAAATGTTTTTCATTAAATATTCAGATGAAGCAACACTTATCATTGTTACAATGGTGCTGAACATTGAATCATACAATAGTTGTGTAGTGCAAGGTCTGCAAAATGCAACATAAATAATGATGTGACAAGGCCTGGAAGTTTAAAAGAAATTATGAAACTTCTCATAAATGACAGATGAATATAAAACAATAATAAATCAGCTTGTGTTATTTCCCTCCTGTGAGTGTGATCTTATCATGGTGGAGGGTTTTGTGTGAATGAGAGCTTTAGACCTATGTTGTTTTGAGCTTTATGTTCCTTTTAATGACATAACTGGCAATATGATGCATGAGGTATAGAGTGATCTCACAACTTTTAAGGCAGAAGGTGGGAGCCAGGTGGAGTGCCAGGCAAGTGTAGAACAGCTTAAGATAAACTGGAGTCTGACAGTGGAATCTGGCTCTTAGCATGTTGAGTGACACTCTACTGCTAGACAAGGAGCTAGAAGTTTTGCCGTAAGCTGAAAAGTGTTAGCCACGTATGTTTGTTGTTAACCTCTATACACAGTACTGATTCTGGAACTGGACTTCTCAAACTGAGGTATACTGTCTCCTGGTCTGTAACTGTCTTTCAGACCAGGTGTTGGGTGAGTGTGAAGACACTCACAGGCCTCTAGCTGGATGTTACATAGATGGAAAGTTTCTTAACAGAAGACAGGTTCATTTCAGTACATATTGACCTAACAGCTGCTGAGAGTATTGTTTTACTTGCTGGAGCCCACAGGAGCGGTGTTTTACAGGTTTCTACCAACTTACTTTGCAGTTCTACTGGAAGACTTTATTAACCATTTAAGGAAAGATGGAGACACCTGATGGTATGATTAGGAGGCATGACTTGCCTGATCAAGATCCAGGTTATTGAACTTCTGTTATGAGCCATTGATTGTTCATAACACTCACCATGTAGGAAACCAAGGATACTCATAAGTGCACTTGGTCCCATAACATATTTGTCAAAAGGTCAGAAATCATCTCTATAAACAAGTTATCAGACCAGAAGCCATCTGTTCAACAGACTTTGGCCAAGACAAGTAGTAGGTGTCAGAAAGCCCATCAGCACCAAGACAGACTTAGAAAACCCAAGTATAATGTTACTGTCTTAGGGGCATCTAACATGTCTTCTGTGTGGGTTCAGTTCTACATGCACCTCCAGAAGAGCATCATAGTTTCTGATATCAGAGATGTGAAGTCTAAACAGACCCTCTTCAAGACCTCAGCAGATGTGGCATTGAGAAAAAGCTATGGTGGAAAAGTGATTGGTGGTTCTCATTGGGGTAAACCTAGGACTTGCAAGTGTGCAATGGCAATGAGGTGAAATAGTCAAATCAAAGAGTGATAGTGGGTGGAGTGACTCTACTCCACTTGGCTGATAACAACTGACAGGTCAGAAAGGTTGTAGCTGTCACAGTTAGTAAAGCAAAGTCTAATATATTTGAGGATGTTGATGAGGCCATGAGAATGACTGTTGGATGACTTTAAAGATTTTCCCGAAACAAATTGCAACTTGGAGGGGGATATTAACCAACATGTTTTCAGCATGGATGTAAGATGCAGAAATTGATTGAAGAGGCTGTTAGAAGGTGGAAAGATACTTTAAGGAACTCTTGAACCTGGGAGAAATGCCCTTCTTTGACAAGTAGTGAGATTGATTACATTTTTTGTAGGTGATGTCACTGTAGCAATTAAAAAAGTTCCACAATGGCAAAACAGTGTGAGTTGAAGAGATCCAGCCAGAACTGTTAAAGAGACTGTATACTTTTCTTGTATCACAATTAAGAACCCTTTCAGTATTGCATGGAAGGTGGAGACAGTGCACCTGGATTGGTAAATTAAGGTGTCTGTCCCCATTTTCCTGAAATATGACAAAGTGCATATTCCAGTTATAGACGAATTACAGCCCTCAGCCTCCCAGGAAAAGCCTTAGCTAGTATGCTGAAGAGAAGACATCAAGCAACAGGTGAACCTTTGCATCTGACAGAACAGTGCAGATTCTACCCTGGCCACAAAATAGTTGATTCTTTTCAGACTTGGAGAAAGCATATGACTTTGTACAGTGTTGTACCTGTAAGAGATATTACAACAATACAGGAATAAGCCCAGACTCACTGCTGCATGCATGCTATTCTTTCTCTGTATTTCAAGAATGAAAGTTGTGTCTATATTCTTGGCATTATGATTAATATAATCTTGGCAGACGTACTTGACCAGGAAAGAATATGGCTTTTATCTCTCTCTTTTATGGATTTTCAGAGTAATGATTTCGGGTCTATATTGTATTGTCGAAAGCTGACAATATCGGATCTGATATTGTCGGCACAACAATATCGAAAGTAAAGACTATCGGCCAGGTAAATGGAAATCTCCGTAGGGGGAGATTTCCATTTGCCTCAATGTAGTGTGGTCTCGGAGTTGGTATATTTAAGTAGCAGGGGGTGTGGGGGGTGCAGGGGGGCTTGCCCCCCTGCCTACACCCTTTAGTTTTTTTTTTTGTTGTTTTTTTATACTCGTTCGATATTTTACTGCATTGATCAATTGTGTTCGACATTTATTGCTTCGATGCAGTAAAATTTCGACGAGGTAATATAAATGCATGATTTCAACATGCAGTAAGAGTAAACAGACGATCCAGTCTGAGAATGTGAGGGCAGCACCTTTGCTGCTTGCTCATGATGTTTGCCTTTTGGCCTCAAGTGACTGAGACCTTTGGTGGCAATGGAGCAGCCAACTGCTGCATTTAAAGGGTCTGGAATGTTTCTGTCCTGAATACAGAGTATGTTGCTCCCTGCAGATGAAAGGACAGTAGTTATAGCAAATAAAAGAGTTTAAGTATCTTGAGGTCATATATTGGGGCCTTGCTCATGAAAGAAGATAGAATTGGGGGACTTACTACTGAATGGCAGTTGTGACAATACTACAGGCATTTAACACACTATGTAGGCAGTGCAGGAGTTGATTCATAGGTTAATGCATTCAGTTTACTTTTCAGTCTATGCCCTAGTTCTCAGACATGATCGACAATACAAGTGGTAAAAACAAGGTTCCTCCAATAGTCTGCCTTACTGTACCTGTTAAATTAAATTGTATTGCTGTTTTCACTGTTTACAAAGCTCTTTTTGCTATTTTCAATCTTTGCTAAGTATTCACTGGTATTTTTTGCTGTTGCAAAGCAATCTCTTCTGCTTGTTCTGGTGTTCCCGCCAAGCAGTGTTAAAATAACTGACTTGTCAGCTGTTTAAAACATTCTTTAGTCTCCTTGCTGTTTTCCTACTGTTTTAAACATTTTTTATTGTCCCACTGCTATTTTTCTGCCGTGTTAAATATTCTCTATTGTTTCCCGCCGAAAGTAGAGCAGCTAGTAGCCTTAGCATAGTCCAGATACAGGTTTGCTGCATCTAGGTCTGTTTGTAGTGGTTGTTCTGAGCATGTTTTCTAGGCCATCTTGGATTGGAACCTGTCTGGTGAAGGGTGGTTGGTCTAGGGATTGGAGTAAGCATCCTCATTGGTCCTTTTGAACCTTTTTAAAGTTTTTTCAGGTTTTTAACTTCTGGTATTTTAGCCCTGCATGAGCATCATGCAACACCACACATTGTCACACAATAGTGTGCCATAGCCAGACAGATTAATTCAACAGTTTTTCTCTTAGATACAGCTGTAGCACATTAGTGTAGCCCTAATACTTTCCTGGTCAATGGAATACTACTAGTGACCTGAAACCTATTAAACTACCGACAAAAAAACCCAGGCAGAAATATCCATCCACTGAGCTCCTCCTTGATTGATCCTGAAAAGTCCTCCTTAATGATAATAGTCTTCAACCCAGCATTATGGACAGCTGAACCACCCTTGTTTCATCTGCCGACCTTGTTGACTTGGGTCTCTTGAGACAGTGTAGCAGTTGCCACACTGACAACCCTCTACTAACAACTTGTTCTAGTACAGAGTGTGAGAGATGTATCTACACCAAGAATCTTGAATCCATGCTCTCTCGTACTCAAAATAGTAACACGGAAGAGGTTGTCAACCCAAACATCCACTAGACATGCACATAGTACCACTGCTCATATACACAGCATGCATTTAACAAAAAAAATCAACATATGGGGAGGTTCTCTCAGAAAGCCTACTGAGACACCAGAGACCTCCAAAGCACAAGACTGCTACAACTAACACAGTTCCCACAGCAACCATGACATACAGAAACACCAGCGTCTCATCTACCAAGCCCATAAGGCATAATACTCAAAAAACAAAAAAAGTAATTGAAGACTCAGTAGTGAGACACACAGATGTCCCACTCACCAAGTTTGACAAGTAAAAGTCACAGTCAGCTGCCTGTCTGCTACCAGGATTTATCAGATCACACATGCACTCAGGTGTCTCAGCAACAAGCACCATTATGACTCTGTTATAGTTCATGTTAGAGTGAACAACCTGAGACATACCTCAGTGAACTATATGAAGAGAGACAAAATTGAGCTCTCTGAGTATGTGTCCCAGACATGTATGTCCCTATATTTGAGCAGCATACTACTCTCATCAAGAATGATGCCACAGTATAAACAAAAAATGATTGATTTCAATAATTGGCTTAGTTTTTAGTGTCATTGAAAAGGGATCCAGTTCCTTGTCAGCCTTGGAGGCCATGGTCGACAAACCTCACTGCTTTGCCAGAGACGATTTACACCTGGCACCTCTAGGCTTTTGGCTGATGGTAAAGGCTCTTGCCTCCACCATAGTGCCTTTTTTATGCAAGGTCTCAAAAACAAACTTAATGATGTGAAATCTGCCAATCATAACAAAATAAGGGTCATGTTGCTAAATGCTAGGAGCTTAAACCAAAAATTGCACACCCTGGAAGCACTTCTATCACTGGAAGATATAGATGTCTGTGCAGTCACAGAAACCTGGTTCAAGGCCTCAGAGAGTACACCTGCCTTGCAAGTATACAATGTCTTCCACACCTTCAGACCACAAAATGAGTGTGTGAAAACCAAAGGAGTAGGTATCTCTATCTATATTACAATTAAATTGACATCCTCTCAAGTTAGCTTGGACAACTCCAAGTCCAGGTTATGGTGGGTAAGACCCCATTCAAGTCACGGCAAGTTATAGATCCCCCTCCATGGGTCATGATGTTCATGAAGCCTACTTGACCAACCTGGAGACAATCAAAATGTTACAGAACACTCTGGTTATGGGGGATTTCAATTATCTAACCATCAGCTGGGAAACCTGCGCTAGCCCTAACTCACTAGCACAAAAGTCTCTTGACTTTCTTAACTCAAATTCCCTGGAACAAATTGTTCAGGCCCCAACAAGGAGAACAAATATACTAGATGTGGCCCTCACTAACATGTCAAACAGATGCACTACAGGCAGCTGTCGGACCCTCACTAGTTAAAGGTGACCATAAATCAATCACCTTTGAGCTGACACTAACACCAGAACTTAGAATGAGTGAAATAAGACTAAAAAACTACACCAAGGCAAACTATACCCTCCAAAGTGAAAGTATAAATGCAGTCTGAGCCCCACCCCCAGCTGGAAGTGGTAACTACACCAAAGCTTACATTACAGCCCTGTACAATCATTTAAATAAGTGTATAGACTCAGCTGTACCAGAAAGAATCAAAGCCAGAGCCCCAAGTAAAAACAAGCCACCATGGTGGACATCCAGCATCAACAGACTTTCCAATAAATGTAAAAAGCAACTTTTTACATTTATTGGAAAGTCTGTTGATGCTGGATGTCCACCATGGTGGCTTGTATCCAAGAAAATAAAGGCAAGACCCCAACAATGGAAAAGCACCCTCCTCAACCTCAACAGGGAAATAAGACAACTTGTCAAATCCTCTATGGGCTTCTCTGAGAAAAACTTAACAAGCACAACCATGGATAACCATAAGGCCTTTTAGAGCTATGTATGTAGCTTAAAAGGTAGGGCCCAAGTATGTGCAACACTAGTGACCAGTGGTATCACACACACTGACCACACAAAGATAACAAACTTGCTAGCGGATAGGTTTGGTGAAAATTTCACTCCCTTGTCACCTTAAACCAATCACAAACCTTCCCACAAACACCCCTGACCCCACATATCTGAAGTCATCAAAGTCTTGTCCAAGGCAAAAACACAGCCTCTATGTGGCCAGATGGCATCCCAGTCACTCTTCTAAACAGGCTAAAACATGAACTAGCATCACCATTAAGTACTCTTTTCAATCATAGTTTAAACACAGGCTTTGTTCATGCAGAATGGAGAACAGAAACAATTATTCCTCTCAGCAAAGGTGGCCTTGCAACAGAACCAGGGAATTACAGACCCATAAGCCTGACCAGCCACCTCTCTAAGGCCATGGAATGTATTATTATGGACCTCGTAAATAAAGACATATGTGACCTCCGAACCCTGGATCCTACCCAATTCCAAGGTGACCAACGGTCCTAGTTTTTCCAGGACAGTCCAAGTTTGGAAGCCTCTGTCCCAGAATCCCAAACATTGTCTTTGGGACACAGAAATGTCCCAGTTTAGACCTTTCAGTCTGAATGGTGACTTGACTTGCCAGGATGGCCAGTCCATGTGCTTTCCCATCCTAAGCAGCTCTGGGGACTTTGCGATTTTTCAGGGATGCTATTTGGGCATGGGGTAAGGTTGGATGCCTTCGCCCTGGCAGGAGCCTGCCAGGCCCTGATGCCATCAGTCAGTCACTCCCTCAAGGACTTCCATTGTGGGGAGTTCTGCTTTACCCCACTTACCCAGGCAGGAACTCTTCAGGCCCTACACCCATCTGCCAGGCGATCTCATACTGACTTCTGTCAAGGCCAAACCCTACAGTCCTCCCCTTTGACCTGGCCAAGAGACCTTCCCCAGCCACGGATCGCTCATGCCCTCAGACTCTCTCGGGGGAGATTCCTTCCAATCCCGTCTAATCCTCCAGAACTCCCCTCGGCTGCTGAGGGACAGATCTGCTCTCATGAAGGCTTCAGAGTCCCCCTGTTTTCCCATCCAGAGCAGCTCTGAGGACTTTGAGATTTTTCAAGGATGCTGTCGGTTATGGGGTGAAGTTGCATGCCTTCATCCCGGCAGGAGCTCTCCAGACCCTTCTACCATCTACCCTGGCACTTCCCAAAGGACTTCCATCATGGGGAGCTCTGTCTGACCCCACTCACCCAGGCAGGAGCTCTCCGGGCCCCACCACTGTTTGCCAGTTGCTCCCTTAAGGACTTCCATCATGAGGGTGCTGTGCCTGACCCCTCTCAGTGAGGCAGGAGCTCTCCAGGCCCTGCTGCTGTCTGCCCTAGCACTCCCTTAAGGACTTCCATTGTGGGGAGCTCTGCCTGACCCCCCACCCAGGCAGGAGTTTTTACAGCCCTGCCACTATCTGCCTCTCTCTCCCCCTTCTAGAATTCCATCCCAGAAGGGGCATGGTTGGTATGCCCTTACCCAGGTGAGAGCTGTCATGTGCCAGTCACTTTCCACCTCTCTCTTCCTTCCAGACTTCCATTGGGACTGACCCCCTCTGGGGTTCCACTTCTACCCAGGAGAGAGAGCTCTTTTCCAGGGTTACATATCTCCTAACTGCTGCCAAATCATGCAGTGTCATGCATGCTCTTGGATCCTCTAAGGGGATCTTTCCAACCTCATGGAACTCTGCAGGGCTATGAAACCTCAGACAGTCCCTCATCCAGACTTCCATGACACCGATTCTCCACTTTGCCTTGCACCTAGGGCTTTCAAACTTGCAGGGGAGATGGCCCTGGGTCCCCCGATCTCTGCACTTTTTGTGGCACAACCCAGTATCTCATCCCTATGGTGCCAGGTGCCGATGAATGTGCATCACTTCAGGCCTCCTGGCATGTGGCCTCTTGCCTCCTGGGTCATGCTATTCACAGAGTAGCATCCCCACAGTGCCTGGTGAAGACCAGAAGGCCAAGCTCCCTGCCCTGGTGCAAGATGACATGGCATCCCAATCTCCACTCCCATGGGGGCTGGGAGAATGGGATTGCAGACCTGGCTTCCTGGGGTGGCCCTCAAGTGTCCCAGTTTAGGTCCTGTAACAAAATGGTCACCTTGCCCAATTCAGCTTTCTCAAGGGCAGAACCTACCTGTTAAATCTGGTGGATTTTTTTGAAAATGTGACCAGGACCATTGACGAGGGCAAATCTGTGCACACAGCATACCTCAACTTGTGAAAGGGTTTTGATACAATCCCACACTCAGGCATTACCAATAAACGTAGCAAACTGAATGGAAACTCCTTGTTATAAGATGGGTTGCCAACTGGCTCACAAACCACTGTCACTGTCAAAGTGGGTGACTCCATGTCATCCAGCAGATCTGTTACCAACGGGGTGCCACATAGGTCAGTGCTAGGCCCCCTACTGTTTGATATATACGTCTCAGAAATTCAGGTCAAAACTAAGGAGTTATGGCTGACCAAGTTTGCAGACAACTGCAAACTGGGTGCAATTACTGAATCCCCAAATTATGTCAGTATACTCCAGGAGGGTCTTACACAAACCAATGACTGGTGTCTTAGTCACGGTCTCCAATTGAATGCAGAGAAATGCATCATCATTCCCTTTGGCGCAGACAATGTCTGTTCACACTATCAAATCATCAGTACCCTAAGTACCCATGAAGTGGTAAGGGACCTGGGATCAGAAGTTGACTGCAACTTAACTTCAACCAAAATGTGTCTACTGTAGTAAGGAAGGCTTTCTACATAGCACACTTGATTACTAAAGACATCACCTCTAGAGCAAAGAGGTTATAATCGCTCTATACTCGGCACTAATTTGACTCAAAATTGAGTACAACGCTCCATTTGGCATGTACCGTACAAAGCAATTGCAGCAACTGGAGAGATGCCAGAGGTTTCTAACTAATAAAATCAAGGGACTCCAGCACATGCCGTACACAGAACAACTAAAGTCCCTAGCACTATACTTAGTGGAGACTTATACCTGGCTTACAAAGCAATCTCAGCCCCAAACCTAATAAACTTTCTGCATATCTGTAAATCAAATGAGGCTAGGGCTACCCATTCCACGGACCTAAATATGGCCTATGACTTAAAAAGATATGCTGGAGGGACAGATTTATCTCCGAGTGACTGCTTCATCTTAGAAATAGATTAACTATTCATGTGAAACAGAGCACCCCTGAGACACTGTTCAAGAGGAACCTAGACTAGTGGATGGGGCACCATAAATTCTTACCGGGAATAGCTCCCACAACACACAACCCTGGACATGGGCAGCCATTACTAAATGCAGTCTTGGGAAATAACTAACATTTCTATGATATTACATTGGGATGAAATGGCTAAGCTTGAAATGACCTCCAGGACGATAGCCCGGTAATCTCCTATGATCCTTCACAGGATAGTTGGAATTACTCTGCATTATAGATTGAGTAGCTCTGTATCCCAAAAGTATATCAGAGAAGGTCAGTAGTTCTCTGAAGCGTTCCAGGGGCTTAGTGTGGATGCCTCCTGGCTGCCTTCTTTAAGAAGTATATCATAGTCCCGTGGGTGAAAACCCTGAGACAGTCTCAGGGCCATGCTGAAGAGATTATATTGCTCAGTTCTCCTGGGAATGCCTGCATATCCCATAGAATAAGCCTGGCACTGTTGGCTCAATAGCAAATTACTCACCTTGCTGTCAGCCCATCCATTAACATGGAAAATGTTTTATTAACAGATGTCTGTAAAACAAAGTGGACATCTCCGTGAGCAAATGTGATATAGAAATTAGGGCCATAGAGAAATAATCATGCTACCCTGTTCAGTTCAACAAACTGGGAACCCTTTAACTCAAAGTTGAACACCCAAAATAAATAAATATTTTCAAAGTTGAAGATAAAAACAAAAGGTCTGCTAAGAAACTCTAGCAAGTTTCTACAAATAAATTGCCAGGCATACTTCAGCTGTGTCTGCTAATGTAGTATTAGCATCGATTTATGATGCCACAATCTCCTCAGGGCTTCCTAAAGCAATGCCAGTAATATACTTTCACACCATCCATACCTGCCAGTTGTGCCTTAACAGCTTGCACACAGGGCAGTGGTCCCCTTTTCCCTACCCTACTTATGACTCTGATGGAAAGGCTGATGTTTATCTATCATAACCACCACCTCCCTTGCTGCCCTAACACTTTGTGTTTACACATTCTGTCTCAGAGCAATCTTGATTTCTGATCACTGTCTGTGTGAATTTTCCACGTTCACCCAATGTCTGTGGGGATTTTCGTTGTTTACCCTGGTTTCCTTTTGTCTCACACACACACACACACACACACACACACACACATGTGCATAGATATAGATATAGATATATAGATATGTAGATATAGATACAGATACAGATATTATGGCCTAAGTTGTAACTGAAGATTAAGTTGTCCATGATGATTAAGTTATCCAGATAAATTAAATTAAATTCCAAAGAAAGTGTCTACAATTAAATAAGACTTGTGATGAGTAAAATTGTCAACAGTATGAACTGTCACACAATTTACACAGTTGCAGAAGACTGTCAGTAGAATAAGCAAGTCTTAGTCATAACCAGTATGGTTTTAATATGCATGAATTTGTCTTGATGCATGAATTATCTGTCCTGAGTATTTAGTCAGCATGATATTGGCAATGCAGAAATGTAGATTTTATACTTTACTGGTTCAAGCCCAATGGAAACAGGATAATAGCATCATGAAGATTGGCCAGGGTCCAGTGAAAAATATCTTAAAGTGAAACAAGTCATGTTCTTTCAGAAAAGATACTTCGTATAAAAGGAAAACAATGACTGTTACATACATCAGAGAAAATTAAGAGAGAGAGAAAAAGAGACAGAGAATGACCCACAAGGTTCAGAGCCTCAAAATATGGACATATTGCTCTAGAAAGAGAAGCAACATAGGTGTCAAGGATCTGCACTCACAAAGTGCTTCACTCCTGTAGCTACCCTTTTAGATGACAGAAAAGTAAAAAATAACAAATGCAGATGACTAGGAAGGTCCTACATGGCACAAATGCCTTTTCAGAAGAGGCCTTGGGAGAAATGTGTCAATTACATAATATTGTTGAATGATAGAAAACAATTACTAAACAAAACTTGCAATAACAATACAGCAAAACGGTTTGGGAATATATATTTATATATATATATATATATATATATATATGTGTGTGTGTGTGTGTGTGTGTGTGTGTGTGTGTGTGTGTATATGTGCGTAAGTATCTCTCTCTCTCTCTCTATATATATATATATATATATATATATATATATATATATACACACATTCACACATATATGCATGTAAGTATCTATATCTATATATATATATATATATAATTTATAAACTAAATTTTTGGCAACGTCGTCTCATCATTTTGTAGTAAGATTAAGTGGGAATTTGGGAAATATATATATATACATATATGTGTGTTTGTGTGTGTGTGTGTGTGTGTGTGTGTGTGTGTGTGTGTGTGTGTGTGTATATATATATATATATATATATGTATATATATAAGTATATATATAAATGATGAGATAAATAAAATTAAATGAGGCCAGTTACAGGTAACCAGCAATAAAATACAATAGTAAGGAAATATTTCTTGAAGATAGGTATGTTCTGAGAACCATGTTACGAATGTAAGGAGTAAGAACTGTGTAAGGTTTAAGTCTTTGAGGGTAGAAAAAGGAGCAGTAAAAAGTGAGTTCCAAAACATACAAGTAAGATAGAAAAATTGTGAAGGGTAGTGTGGGGAGCAGATAGTAGAAGAATAAGTAGAGAGGTGAGGTGAAAATGACGAAAGGTAATATAGACTGAAGGTGAGAGGTATAGACTGTAAGATGTATAAGACAAAGCTTAGAGTATAGTGATGTGGAATGAAGAGCAGGCATTATATACAGAGAGAGGGTAATAAGAGCTGATGGCCAGGGGAAAGTGTCTAGTGAGTCATATAGCATTATGCTGTAAACTGTTTGGGTTGCATGCCAAAAGGAGAAATGGGGAGAGTGAAGGGATGACAGTGCCTGCAAAACAGAGCTTGTGTTGTAACTTTAAGAAGCATTTCAAAGTGAGGGCACATGCATCTAAATAGAAAGCATGTGCAGGCATCAGTGCCATTTTGAGAGAACAGCCAGAGTGTTAACATGTATGAGTGTGGTAGTCAGTCTGTTTATAAGTTTATTTAAGTTTAAGTTACCAAGCCTCATTCCTGATGTGTTTGTATATAATAAAGCTGCTTGAACCAAACCCACAACTGTTCATCTCTTTTATCCTGAATGGACGAGTGATATGGTGTCAGAACCAAGATGGAGAGTGCAACTTTTTCAAGCCATAAGATGCAGAGTTAATGGTGAAGGTACATAGACCAGGTTGGGTGATACAGCGCTCAAATGAGTAAAAAAAGGCCAGAAACAAACTTCAGGTAACCAAAACTCGCATAAATGATTTATTCTGTAAAGAAAATGATACAAAACATCTGCAAAAGCACAAAACTCATTATTAATCAAACGAGTAGCACAAAACGCATTATTAATCAAACGAAAGGAGCAAAATGCATTATTGATTAAATGAAATATTCAAAACCACGATATTTGATAGAATTATCAGAAATACTTATGAATATGTTCAGAATTACTTCCAGTTTGCATAATGAGCATTTTTAAAGTAAAAAAAGCCTATAAGGGGTATGATAAGAAGTCAAATGAGCATAACAAGTACAATAAAGGGCAAAGTAAGCATAAAAAAGAAAGGCAACTGCATGTTTGTTTTTTAGTAAATGACCATGTTTTGACATGAGCTACTCTTTTGTATTGACCAAAGCTATTCAGAGCATTACTAGACTTCTTTGAAGTATCTCAGAGTGTGCAAAGTGTTTGCAGTGTGTGCTTTATTACAGTATAATTATTTCAGAGAGTTTACTGTGTGCAAAGTACAGTTATTTTGCAAAGTGCAGTCAGAATACAGTCATTTTGAAAAGTTTCTTGTGCTGTGTACATTTGATTCGCAAAGTGCAAGTATTTCAAAGTGTTTCTTACACTGAACAGAGTTATTTCACAAAGTACAGCCATTTCGAGAAGGTTATTGTGCTGTGTACAGTTTATTTGCAAAATGCACTCATATTGAAGTGTTTCTTACACTGATAAGGGGTGGTTTTGCAAAGTACAGTGATTTCAAAGTTTTCTTATGATACAAAAACTTATTTTACAAAGTGCAATTATTTTGAAAAGTCTGTTGTTCTGTTGAGCATAGTTATAAGTTTCTGGCTTGTATGTTTATCTGCTCATACATGATTCCAAGAGTCTTTATTACTGTGTGCAAATATGGCAGAGGCATTTTGCAGACCCAGTCCACTTGTGTTTGATCATAATATTGCAGAGAATTGGAGAGTCCTTGAGCAGGAATACTATATTTGCATACAAGCAGCTTTTTCTGTTAAAGATGTCCATATAAGGGCATTTATTTTGCTTAACTTGGCGGGGTCAGAAGCTATTGAAAGAGAGTGTTCCATTTGTGTATGCATCAGCAGTACATGCAGAAGGGGAAAACCGCCATATTGTTGTACAAGCTGAATCAAGGGATGACCCTGAGTGCTTGAAACGTAAATTTAGAGAAATGTGTAACCCCCAGACAAATATTACATTGGAAAGGCACCTATTTTATACAAGAGTCCAAAATCCAGGAAAAACTTTTGCAGCTTATATTACTGACTTGAGAAGCAAAGCTAAAATGTGGCAGGTTTAGTGATTTGAAAGATGAGCTGATAAAAGACAGGCATGTATGTGGTGTTAATAATGCTGCTGTGTGAAAGATTTTGCTTTGAGACAGTGATTTAACATTGAGCAAAGCCATAGAGATTTGTCAAATACATGCACTTACTGAAAGGCACACACATATGCCTGCAAGTGATAAAAGCATGGTTTCAACAGCTTCTAGAGCAAATGTAGACAGCATGCAGCACATGGCTAGCAGAAACAGGCCTAAGCACATGGCAGCTGTAGCCCCCAGAGGATTTCCAGGTATAACCCATAACTTTCCAGCAAGTTATAAGATTAGCTCAGTAAAATGGACATTCTCAGTGCAGCACAGGGGTGAGTCAACAAAACCCAAGACAAGTCTTATTGTTAACTGCTGTAATTGTGGTTCCAATTATTAGTTTAAAAGAGAAAAGTGCTTAGTATTTGGTCAGCAATGCCACAAATGTAAAAAATGGAACTGCTTTCAAAAGCTTTGTAAATCAAGCAAGCCTCATTCATTTATTAAGAAAGGTCAGTCAAAAAAGCAAGTTGTTCATATAGAAAGCTGGAACTCTACTTTCTATGCAGATGGTATCAGTGGTTGGTGAAAAGGTTAATGCAGTAGATTTGTTGGCAAAAAACTAAGTGTGTTGTACTGTCCTGATCAATGGTAAACCCACACAGCTCAAAGTAGACATTGGCTCAAAGTGCAATGTTATGTCAGCAGAAACATTTGCTAGAATAAGAGCTGGTGAACAACTTAATTTGGCCAATTGTGCAAAACTTGTTGCTTATGGAGGTGAAGAGATTCAAACTGAAGGCTCAATAGTGCTTTCATGCTATTCAGCTGGGAACAGTTACAGCTTGCAATTTTATATAGTCAGAAGACCTGTGCAGTCATTATTAGGTCTCAGAGACAGTTTAAGAATTAAACTGCTTTCTTTTACCAAAGAACTCCATCATGTAAGCACATGTCCTAGTTCCAGTTTCACCTATACTATTTTCTCAGAGTATGCTGATATTTTCGAAGACAAGCTAGGCAAACTTCCAGTTGTGTACTCCTACTCCATGAAGTTAGACCCAGAGGTCAGTCCAGTGTTCATACCAGCAAGTAGAGTTCCAGTGGCTATGCAGGACAAAGTCAAGGTCCAGTTAGATAAAATGGTGCAAAGAGGTGTGATTTGTCCAGTCACAGAACCAATTGAATGGGTATCTTCCATGGTAGTTGCTCATAAGAAAAGCTCAGATGAAATCAGAAAATGTATTGACCTAAGAGACTTAAACAAAGCATTAAAGAGACCCCACCATCCTATGTATACAGTTGAGAAAGTCACTGCCCTAATGCCAAATGCCACTGTTTTTTTCTGTCTTAGATGCAAAAACTTAATTTTGGCAAGTAATGCTTGATCACAAATCTTCACTACTGACTACTCCATTTGGTAGCTACAGATTTCCCAGAATGCCTTTTGGAATAAATTCTGCCAGTGAAGCCTTTCAGCGTGTAATTGAGCAAATTTTTTTCAGGTTATTTGTGTGCTATAATAGTGGATGATTTACTAGTTGGAGGCGATGGTGAAACAGAGCATGACAGAAACCTCAAGAAAGTTCTGGGCAGAACACGTGAAGTGAATTTAAAGCTTAATCATCTGAAATATAAATTCGGGCTACGAGAAGTTACTTATGTAGGTCATATATTTGCCAATGCAGGCTTATGACCAGACCCTTCCAAACAAATAGCCATTCTTGAGATGTCAAATGCTGACAATGCCCAAGCCTTACAGCATTTCCTTGATATGGTTAACTATTTGGGCAGGTTTATACCAGACTTAAAACTATCTACACCCTTAAGAGAGCTGATGCACAAAAATTTTGCCTGGTCATGGTTGGAACAACACTGGAGAGTATTTGATGACCTTAAACAGAAAATTGCCATTTCACCTACATTAAGATGCTATGATGTCCACAAACCAGTAATTCTTTCCCCGTGATGCTTCAAAGTCCAGTCTTGGTGCAGTTATTCTTCAAGAGGGCAGACCAGTAGCCTATGTGTCTAGAAACAGTATGCTCGAATTGAGAAGAAATTTTTGGCAATTGTATTCGCATGTTCAAAGTTCCATGATTATATTTATGGCCAAGCTATCCAGAGTGACACAGATCATCAACACCTAGTCACTATTTTAAAGAAGCCTATGCATACAGCTCCAGCACAACTACAAAGAATGATGCTCAGATTACAAAAGTATAATTTCAAAATTGTCTATACAAAAGGCAAACTTCTTTATCTAGCTGATGCCTTATCCAGATTGTCCAGAAATGCTACAGAGAAGCTTAATGCAGGGAATTTTGACTTTAATGTCATGGAGGTGCATAATGTTTCTACCACAAGACGAGATGAGCTAAGAGATCATGCAAAGACTACTCCAGTTTTTCAAAAGCTCAACCACTTCATTAATGTTGGATGGCTGTCAAAGCAATCTTGTGTAGCAACAGAAGTGCAACCTTACTTATTTTACAGAAATGAGATGTTGATGGAAGATGGTATCATTTTCAAAGGTCCTAAAGTTATTATTCCTACTTCCTTACACAGGAGTACATCCAGATTTCGCATTGTGGCCACCCAGGTTCCAAAGCTACCAAAAGAAGGATGAGAGGACTAGTATTTTGGCCTTCTCTAGCGAAATACATTAATAAAGTATGTTCATATTGTTCAGTATGCAATAGTACTAAACTGCATTTGCAAAAAGATCCACTTCATCTTAGCCAGATTCCTGAGCTACCTTGGTCAACAGTAGCCACTGCCATACTCAAGTGGAATAATCAGAATTACATAGTGTTGGTAGACTCTTATTCAAACTGGTTTGAAATTGATTTGCTACCTTACCTAACTACTGTCATTACTAAGTTGAAACATCATTTTGCAGTCCATGGTAGTCCACACAAACTTATTTCTAACAATGGTGCCCAGTTTACCAGTCAGCTATTTCAGAAATTTGCAAAAGAGTGGGACGTTATTCATATTACTAGCAGTCCTGAATACACACAGTCCAATGGCCTGGCTGAACCTGTAGTACCAAGTGCAAAGCAATTACTGGAGAGGTCAAAGTGTGACCATACCGATGTTTTCTTGAATGTGCTTAATCTCAGAAATATACCCTGTAACAATTTACTTGTCTCACCTGCTCAGAAACATCTATCTAGGCAAACCAGAACAACCTTGCCTATCAGTTCTAGTTTGTTGGTGCCTAATGCTAAAAACACCAGAGCAATCAAAGCCCAGCTTTTTAAAAAGTGTTCCTTTCAGAAGTCTAGCTATGATAGAATGAGCAGGTTTTTTCGTCCATGGAAAGAAGGAGAGATAGTGAGGATACAAATGGCAAAAGGATTTGATCGAACTGGTCAAGTGAGAGGTGTATGTGCCGAACCAAGATCTTACTTAGTGGAATCTGAAGGTATAGAATATAGAAGGAATTGCAGGCATCTTCTTCTGGTGTCTGAACTGATATCGCAGCATTGTCCCTGTGATACAGACTCTAGATCTCAGAGCAATTCAGATGATGTTCCTGTTGAAGGACATGTCTCAGTACCTATTCCCATTCCTAATGATGTCCCAGATGTCCCTGAAGCTGAACATTCATTAAAGACAGTCCCTGTTGCTAAACCTAAGTCTAAATTTTATGTCACATGATCAGGTCGTATTTCTAGACCTAGTGTAAAATAGACAGCAACCTGGACATGATTATTTTATTTGTATTTAGTTCTGTATAATTGCATGTCAAAGGATCATTTTTGTACAATTGCATGTCAATGAATGTTGTCATTTTTCAGTGTATGACTTATTTCTCAAAGAGGGAGGATGTAAAACAGAGCGTGTGTTGTAACTTTAAGAAGCATTTCAAAGTGAGGGCATGTGCAAATAAAACAAACAAACCCATTTTCAGTGGAGACCCGAGGGGAAAAGCCCCAGCAAACATAAGTAAAGATAAAGTGACAATATACAAATATTAAATAACAATCACAATACGAAATAATTGTAAAACAGAAAACTATTTGCATTGTATTGATAGTAAGCAACCCAATTTTAATGGAGACCCAAGGGGAAAGAGCTCCAGAAAACAAAGCAAAGATAAAAAATCTTGCTTTTTTCCCACTTTTCTGAGAGTTAAAAAAGTTCAGTTACAGGCTTGCTGTTCCTGAACTGTTTGAAAGTTTCTGTGAGGCCATTTTTGCTTGGGCTGAAGGAGGGGCTCTGTGTTCATCAGTGGCAGTGACTAACATTGAGCAGCTTCCCTGCCCCCCGTAGAGGTGGTTACTGACTTGAAACTGTAGTTTTATTGGCCACTAGGGGTCATTTCCATAACTCCTTCATCTTCCTCTCTTAAAACCTAGTTGCCTCGTGGTTTGAGCGTCTTTTCAGGCTTGTTGGCTGTTGGTGAAGCACCCTCCAAGAGGAAAAAGCTGAGAGAAGAAGGGAGCCACTTTTGAGATTTTAAGTATTTTTCTCTGTTTATTTGCTAAGTTTTTCTGCATAGCTGCCTAGCTTGAGCATTTTCTGGCTTGTTAAACTTGATTTCTGTATTAGTAGCTGTATTTAGAGCACAACCAAAAGCTGTTTGCTGAATTTCCTGTTTGCACTTAATTTTAAATCGTTTTTTCTTAAAACTTGCATATTTTCTGTCCTTGACCTAGCACTCTTGTGTGGGGTCATTTACTGCACTGTTATAACTTGATATTACTTGTGAACCTCTGCTATCTCTGTAAAAAAACAAAAAAAAAAATCTTGCTTTTTCCCACTTTTCTGAGAGTTAAAAAAGTTCAGTTACAGGCTTGCTGTTCCTGAACTGTTTGAAAGTTTCTGTGAGGCCATTTTTGCTTGGGCTGAAGGAGGGGCTCTGTGTTCATCAGTGGCAGTGACTAACATTGAGCAGCTTCCCTGCCCCCCGTAGAGGTGGTTACTGACTTGAAACTGTAGTTTTATTGGCCACTAGGGGTCATTTCCATAACTCCTTCATTTGTCCTCAGAGGAGTGGTTTAAGGCAGTAACTTGTAGTTTATTGGCCATTTTGGGTCATTTCCGGTCTTTTCCAGCCCCCTGCTATAAAGCACGCTTTAGCGCGCATTAGCGCGATTTAGCGCAGAGTTGCTACCGTTGCACACTAGGGCAGCGCCGGTTAAGCAGGTTTAAACTATTCGGGCTACCTAAAGTCCACTCTTCAAATTTTCCCTTAAAACTACCTTCCTCGAACTATACTACCGATCTAATCAGCGTATCCTATAATTAAAAAGATCATCTCTACTTGACTCCAAGTAGACTATTCTCTATCTTTTAAACATAGCACTTGCTCCTACAGCACTTATTACCTTGATACGGCACTCTTGTCATAGATAGTACCCCAAAAAGGCAACCCCCCATTTCTCGGTCACCCACGTCCCCCGGAATCTTTTTAAAGTTTTTTGTCTATTCCTTCTAGCATGTCGAGGGATCAGTTGCTAGTGTCCTCTCCTGCTCAGCTGGTGAACCTGGGAATATTGAGGCAATGTTACAATTGCCTCATGTACACAGACAACCCTCTCCTCCTCCCACAAAACACAAATACATGCGAGAGATGCAACTATACGGCCAAACTGGAGGCTGAGCTCTCTCAACATAGGACTGGCATGACCAGTCAGGAGGAGAAGGTTACCACACACACTATAGACCCAGTCTCACATAGTACCATTACAACCTCAAATCATACACATAAACACACAAAGACATACTCGGAGGCTCTGATCAAAAATCTACCAAAACAGCAGAGGCCACCAAAGCAGACACCCAAACAACCACCACCTCAGAACACAACACCTGCAACACATAGACCTCACAGTCAGAGTGTCAAACAGTCACAGCCCTTAAGGCCAAACACAATGCCAGACACACTAGTCATTGGTGACTCCATAGTCAGACACACTGGCGTCCCGCTCACCAGACTGAGTAAGGAGAAGGTCACAGTAAGCTGCCTGTCGGGCGCTAGAATCCGCCACATAACGCAAGCACTCAGGTCTCTCAACAGCAGGTACAAATATGACTCAGTCATTGTCCACGCTGGTGTAAACGACCTGAGACGTACCTCCTTGGACTACATGAAAAGAGACATTGAGGAGCTCTCTGATTATGTAGCCCAGGCAGGTATGACCCTGACCTTGAGCAGTATCCTACCTTCACCAAGAATGATGCCACAATACAGAGATAAGATGATCAGCTTTAACAATTGGCTTAAACACTGGTGTCATTCAAAGGGGATCCAGTGTCTGTCTGCCTGGGATGACATGCTGGACAAGCCATGCTGCTTCGCAAGGGACGGCTTGCACCTGTCACCCTGGGGATTCCGGATATTGGCAAAGGCTCTTGCCACCCCCATAGTGCCTTTTTTAGGCAAGGCTCAAATTCTAAACCTACCACCCTAGAACACAAAAAGCAAAAAACTAAGGGTAATGCTGCTCAATGCCAGAAGTCTAAATCTCAAAATGCACGCACTCGAGGCCCTTCTCAGTATGGAGAACATCGATGTCTGTGCTGTGACAGAAACCTGGTTCAAGGCTCCTGAGAGCACCCCAGCGCTATCAGGTTTTACCTCATATCATGCGTTCCGGCCCCAAAATCCGGACAATACCAAGAAAGGAGGGGGGGTATCCATATTCATCAAGGACACCCACACCTCAAGACTGGTGGCAACGCACGATGCATTGGAGACCATCCAGGTGCAATTAACCATAGGCAAGACTGCTCTGCAAATTGTAGCATGTTACAGGCCACCCTCACAAACTCAGGAACCTCACATGGCCTTCCTGAAAGCACTAGAGGGGATAAATGTATCACCAAACACCATCATACTAGGTGACTTCAATTACCCTAATATAGACTGGGAACACTACTCAAGCCCAAACACCCTAGCCCAAAAGTTCCTGGAATTCATAAACTCAAATGCCATGGAACAACTAGTCACCATCCCCACAAGAGGAGATAACATACTTGATCTCATCATCACGAACATGGGAGCACAATGTTCAACACCGGAGGTGTACCCCTCACTGGTGAGATCAGACCACAAACTAATCTCGCTGGAGGTCCTCATCCCACCCCTACCTGAAATAAAAAAGACCACAGTAAAGAACTTCTCAAAAGCCGACTTCACACTTCTAAAGACTAGTGTGGTCTCCTTTAAGGCCCCGAGCGGCGGAAAACAGTACTCAAGCCGCTGAATCACTTACAAATGCCTTCTACCAGCACCTGCAGGACTGCATGGATAAGGCAATCCCAAGCAAAACAAAGACTTTTTGTACCAAAGGCAAGCGTCCAGTCTGGTGGACCCCAGCCATAAACAAACTCTACAACAAAAGGAGGAAGCTACTATAAGATAGAGCAAAATCCTTAAAAGGTAAGACACCCTTGATCACTATAAGTAAAAAACTAAGAGCTCTCATAAAATCATCCAAAGCAAATTTCGAGAGAAAAATAGCTAAAGACTCAAAAGACAATCATAAGGCCTTCTTTAGCTATGTTAGAAACCTGGGAGGAAACTCCCAGATATGCTCAGAGCTAAGTTCAAAATGATGTGAAGATTACTGATCCTACAGACATTGCCAACATACTGGCTGACAGGTTCAGTGCAAACCCCCCAAAAAGGAGAGATATCTATACTAAACGATTGCAGCCCCGCAAACATCTCCAGCGCCCAAGTGAGAACTGCTCTCTCCAAAGCAAAACACAGCATCCATGGGACCTGATGGTGTCCCCGGCTGTGTGCTCCATGAACTCAATGAGGAATTAAACCCACAGCTAGGACAGCTGTTTAATCAAAGTCTTACCTCTGGATACTACTCCAGGAGTGGCGCACTGCAACTGTGGTACCACTTCACAAAGGCGGTGCCTCCACCGACCCTGGAAATTACCGGCCCATTAGCTTGACAAGCCTTATCTGCAAAGCCATGGAGAGGATCATAATGGACCTCATAAATAAAGACACAGGGAATTTGCAGACTTTGGATCCAACCCAGTTTGGCTTTGTCAAAGGCAGATCATGCCTTTTAAATTTGGTTGACTTTTGAAACAGTCACCAAAGCCATTGATGAGGGAAAGGCAGTCCATACAGCCTACCTCGATCTGGCTAAGGCCTTCGATACAATACCCCACTCGGGTATCATTGAAAAACTCATCAGCTTAAATGTCAACCCATACATCACAAGATGGGTTGCAAACTGGCTGAGTGACAGAACCCACAGGGTCAGAGTTGCTGGCGCCATGTCAGACTCAAAGCCTGTCACAAGTGGTGTCCCACAGGGCTCAGTCCTGGGCCCACTCTTGTTTGGCATCTACTTTTCCAAGTACAAGCAAACACAGGAGGGTTATGGCTGACAAAGTTTGCAGATGACTGCAAACTGGGCCATAGTAGAAAACACATCTGACACAGATATCCTTCAGAAGGGTCTCACAGAAACGGATAACTGGTGCCAGAGCCACGGCCTAAAGTTAAATGCCAAAAATGCATAGTCATACCCTTCGGGAAAAACAAGGTTACCCCTAGCTACCAAATAGGTGGCAATCCACTGAGCACAGAAGAAGTTATCAGGGACCTGGGGACCCAGGTTGATAGTAGTCTGTCATTCGACACCCATGTAGCTAAAGTAGTTAGGAAGACCTTCTACATTGCCCACCTTATCATGAAGGGATTCTCATCTAGATCAAGGGAGGTCATAGTCTCCCTTTACTCATCACTCATCAGACCAATGATTGAGTACAATGCCCCATTCGGAATGTATCTGACCCGACACTTGCAGCAGCTGGAGAGGCCACAAAAGTTCCTCACCAAAAGGATAAAGGGTCTCAAAATCTGTCCTATGCTGCCCGACTGAAAGAACTCCAGCTCTATTCAGTCGCCACCGCTTGCTCAGAGGTGACCTTTGCCTAACATACAAGGCCATGTCAAACCCAGATTTGATGAATATGCTTCACCTCAAAAAATCTAGATCCATCAGAGCCACAAGGGCGGGAGACTTAAACCTTGACACGGCTATTAATAGGACGTGCTGGAGGGATAGATTCATCACCCAAAGACTCCCTATGCTGTGGAACAAAATCCCGGTACATGTGAGGCAGAGCACCTCGCTGGCCTTGTTCAAGAGAAATCTTGACCAATGGATGGGAGATCGCAGATATATCCCAGGGATTACCTCAGTGTCACTGCTCGACAGAGTCACAGCAAAATAATGGGTATAGTTCCCCATACTAAAGGGGTGGCATAAGCCACAAAACGATGGGCTAGGCTTGTAAATGCCCTCGGGCAGATAGCCTAGTATGAACCTATGAACCTATGAACCTATATAGGACAAAAAACTATTAACAGTAACAATGCAAATACAAAATTAATAATAAAGAGAAAAAGAAAAGAAAAAATTATGAACATTAAGGGTTGCACTGATATCAGTGGTCTAAAATTTACTACATATGAGAGTAAGAACAAAAAAGATAATTTTGAGAGAACAGCGAGAGTGTTAACATGTATGAGAGCAGTAGACAGTATGTTTATAAGTTTATTTAAGTTTAACTTACTAAGCCTCAATCCTGATGTGCTTATATATAATAAAGCTGCTTAACCGAACCCACAACTGTCCGTCTGTGCCTATCCAGAGAAAGTACAGGAGCACAGCTATGATTTGCTAAAGTGTTGCTCTAGAATGGTTTTGAATCTATTTAAGTTGGTCTGTTACCCAATAGTGCAGGTGATAGAGTTCCATAAAATATAGTGACATACCAGCACAGTTATGCTCATGTTTTTTGCTAATAGTCCTTCATCCATTGATTACAGACATTTGCAAGGGGAGTAAAGGTGCACTTATGTTAAGTAGTGCAGGACGGTTGTTTGGTTTATTAATAATTTTATGGAGAGTAAGCAACTGGTTTATAGAAAGGCAGTGTGGAAGCACTTTCAAGTGTAGTTGTTTTTAATCTAGACAAAATGATTTGCTGAAAACCATACTGGAAAATCTCACCACTATCCTCTTATAGCATTGTTGTATTTTGACTCAGAGAGTTTGATGAAGGTTGGTATAAAAACAAACTTATTAACATTTATTGGCCACATTCAAATTGTGCTTCTGCTCTACAAGTCTCACAAATGGAAGAGAGTAATAATAGTATTGTATCTGTGAGATACTGACATAGCTGGTTCTGCGTGTTTTACATCATAGGCTACAGATCATCTGTGGCAATGTCACAAAGATGGTGGTTCACACTTGCTGTTTTCTATTATGTACCATCATTAGCATGTCTTTGTACTCTGTTACTCTCCTAAAGATGTCTGTTACTATCATTATCTAATTAGTACCACAGGTTTTATAGTAAAGAAGAAAGTGCTTCCATTCTTTAGAGTGTTCTTTCTGTTTATTTTTCCAAGCAGGTATCACTATGTCAAATACCTGTGTCATTCCATCCTGTCTTTCTGTCTCTCACATTGTCAGCATGGTCAGTTGTTTCAGTATCACTTAGGAAGTAGAAGTGATGGTTTTATCTGTAAGAAGTGACGCGTTCTATGTAAGTCACCACCACCAAAGTTAACAAATTTGCAGTCATTCTTGTTAACTGATGTAAACATTCTAGCAACAGTAGGCCATCTCACTTCCCCTGATTTGCACCTGGCCTCAAACCTTCTACCTTACTGGAATTAAAGGTACTTCCACTGTCATTGCTGAAGTGAATTACCAACATTCTTATTCTCTTTATCTGTTGGGTATAAGTTGCGAACTGAATAATTACAGCTCAACCTGTAATATAGAATGCAAAGGCACTCCATCAACAGTAGGGTTCATGACACCACTCTCAGTATAAACTCTCTTTTACATCATAAATTCTTTTTTTCTTCAAACTACTTGCTATCTTGCCTTTATTCCCCCTTTAAGACTATATGTTAGAGCTCTACTAACGGTCTTACCATATTACGGAGTCTGACTCACCCCACCTCGCACTATTATCATGCATGTCCAGTACTGTCTTTTGTTCTGCACAAATAACTACTGACTTTATTCTACTGCTCTTTCTGGAAATACTGAAAGTAATCTTTTTACAGCATTCAGTGATTTCTTTTTTCAAAGAAAGATCTTATCTCATTCTTAATGTGTCTATTAGAGTGTGTCTGTGTTTCTTTGGACCTCTCTGACAATCCTTAGGGAAGAAACAGATGATTTTAGCCTGGCCAAACACTGCCCCCAGAGGTTCCCACTGAGTGAGTAGAAGCAGGAATGATAATAATGCTGTTTAACATAAGAAATTGTTTTCAAACCATGCTTCTGCCTCCCTCTGTGGTGGCAGGCTGTGCAGCAGCTCCATTGTCTGTGGTGGAGATGACCTGTGTCAAGCTCTGCAGCAGCTCCATTGTCTCTGGTGGAGATGACCTGTGCCAGGCTCTGTAGCAGCCCCATTGTCTTTGGTGGAGATGATCTGTGCCTGGTTCTGCAGCAGCTCCATTGTCTCTAGTGGAGATGACCTGTGCCAGGCTCTGCAGCAGCTCCATTGTCTGTGGTGAAGATGACCTGTGCCAGGCTCTGCAGCAGCTCCATTGTCTTTGGTGGAGATGACCTGTGCCAGGATCTGCAGCAGCTCCATTGCCTGTGGTGGAGATTACCTGTGCCAGGCTCTGCAGCAGCTCCATTGTCTTTGGTAGAGATGACCTGTGCCAGACTCTGCAGCAGCTCCATTGTGTCTGGTGGAAATTACCTGTGCCAGGCTCTGCAGCAGCTCCTTTGTTTCTGATGGAGATGATCTGTGCAAGGCACTACAGCAGCTCCATTGTCTGTGATGGAGATAATCTGTGCCAGGCTCTGCAGCAGCTCCATTATCTCTTGTGTAGATGATCTGTACCAAGTACTGCAGCAGCTCCATTGTCTGCAGTGGAGATGATCTTACCAGGCTCTGCAGCAGCTCCATTGTCTGTGGTGGAGATGATCTGTGCCAGGCTCTGCACTGGCTCCATTGTCTTTGGTGGAGATGATCAGTGCCAGGCTCTGAAGCAGCCCTATTGTCTGTGGTGGAGATGACCTGTGGCAGGCTCTGCAGCAGCTCCATTGTCTCTGGTGGAGATGACCTGTGCCAGTCTCTGCAGAAACTCCATTGTCTCTGGTGGAGATGATCTATGTCAGGCTCTGCAGCAGCTTCATTGTCTCTGGTGGAGATGACCCGTGCCAGACTCTGCAGCAGCTCCATTGTGTCTGGCGGAAATTACCTGTACCAGGCTCTGCAGCAGCTCCTTTGTTTCTGATGGAGATGATCTGTGCCAGGCTCTACAGCAGCTCTATTGCCTGTGATGGAGATAATCTGTGCCAGGCTCTGCAGCAGCTCCATTATCTCTTGTGTAGATGATCTGTACCAAGCACTGCAGCAGCTCCATTGTCTGCAGTGGAGATGATCTGTGCCAGGCTCTGCAGTGGCTCCATTGTCTCTGGTGGAGATGATCAGTGCCAGGCTCTGAAGCAGCCCTATTGTCTGTGGTGGGGATGACCTGTGGCAGGATCTGCAGCAGCTCCATTGTCTCTGGTGGAGATGACTTGTGCCAGTCTCTGCAGCAACTCCATTGTCTCTGGTGGAGATGATCTGTGTCAGACTCTGCAGCAGCTCCATTGTCTCTGGTGGAGATGCTCTGTGCTAGGCTCTGCAGCAGCTCCATTGTCTTTGGTGGAGATGACCTGTGCCAAGCTCTGCAGCAACTCCATTGTCTCTGGTGGAGATGATCTGTGCCAGGCTCTACAGCAGCTCCATAGTCTGTGATGGAGATGATTTCTGCCAGGCTCTGCAGCAACTCCATTATCTTTGGTGTAGATGACCTGTGCCAGGCTCTGCAGCAGCTTCATTGTCTCTTGTATAGATGATCTGTACCAGGCTCTGCAGCAGCTCCATTGTCTGTGGTGGAGATGATCTGTGCCAGGCACTGCAGTGGCTCCATTGTCTCTGGTAGAGCTGATCTGTGCCAGGCCCTAAAGCAGCTCTATTGTCTCTGGTGGAGATGACCTGTGCCAGGCTCTGAAGCAGCTCCATTGTCTCTAGTGGGGATGACCTGTGCCAGTCTCTGCAGCAGCTCTATTGTCTTTGGTGGAGATGATCTGTGCCAGGCTCTACAGCAGTTTCATTGTTTCTGGTGGAGATTACCTGTGCCAGGCTCTGCAGCAGCTCCATTGTCTCTGGAGGAGATGACCTGTGCCTGGCTGTGCAGCAGCTCCATTGTCTCTGGTGGAGATGACCTGTGCCAGGCTCTGCAGCAGCTCCATTGTCTCTGGTGGAGATAATCTTTGCAAATATTCTCTGAAATTCAAGAAATATATGGTTCTTGGTATCATCACACCAAAACTAGTTTGGTGTTATTCATTATACTTCTCTTGCCATCTCTGATATGTGAACATCACTAAACCTCTTTTGCTGTCTCTTCTTCTACACTGACCTAATTGTCAGTTCATGACTTTTCCCCTTAAGATTGGAACTAGTAGCTAGAGACTGGGTAAATATGCCAAAGGTAGTTCAAATATAAGAAAGGAAAAGGAGACTAAACCTTCAGTATGACAGTATCCAGGGGTGTGTGGTCTTTCAGTTGGAAGAGCAGCATTAAATAATATCAGTGTTCCTTCACTTCGTAAATTTATTAGGATCATACTTTTATTGGCAAGAGAGATGAAAACTCCACCAAGCTACCTTGTTGAGACACAGTAGTCCTAATCCATCACCATTAAGGCAGCTCTGCAAAAGATGATTCATACCTCCCTTCTCTGGCAAGTGTGTTACTGAATAAATTGGATAGCATGAAGTCTACGCATTTATCGTTAATATTTTAAATATTAGTAGTAGAAGTTCAGTAGTCAGAGAATTGTCTCTGCTCCAGCTTATGCTTCTATGCGTTTATATTCAGATTATCATGTGCCTGTTTAAAGTTGCATTCTATGTTTGCCTCATCCCCCACTAACACATTATGCTAAAGTTTCTGAAAGATCTGAAATATTGGCCTGCTTGTTCCATGAAAAAATGTATGAACTCTCTCTGGCTTTCACTGTGGTGCTTTTATAAGGCTGTATCTCTAGCATCTGCCCTTTATGATAATCTGATTTCCAAAGTCCCTCCCTCTGCACTTTCATTGCTATTGTCTGCTGTAAAAGCTATTTATGTACTCTTCCCACCCATTGTTTTCCATAGATCCATGATACTGATTGCCCACCCAGCAAACCAGTATTGCTCTTGAGTAAATCTCCTTTACTACATATTGCCTCCTGCTCATTTTCCAGGAGCTCAGCAAAGCTTGGAGTACTAGCCTGCATTCAGGAAATATTTTACAAGTATCCAGTGCCATCCGGGCAAAGTTAAGTACCTTTGATTGCTAAAGTGCACTTGCTTAAATTATTCTGAGTAGTTGCTACTATTTCCTGCTTTTATGAGTGCATTTCACTGTATTTTTTGTAAAGAAATAGTCTTACAGCAGTGGCAGTGAGAGGAAGATCAGTTTCGAAATTACTTTCACCAAGGGATTTCCATCTAGTTGTTTAATTGGTTTGTGGTAGCATTGCACTTGTTGGTCTCTTCTACTCTGTTTTTACATTAGGAGGACTGGGTTTATTCAGCTTGTGCAGGGAGGTGTTTGCCTGGTCGATCTCAGTTGGGAAATACACAAAAGGGCTCATAGTGTAGTCATTTTATTACCCCGTGTTTATTAGTTAGTTTTCTGTGTTGCTATAAGTTTTGAGTGTTTGCATGGGTTAGAAGTGCCCTGTACAATAGCAAACACCTAGAAAGCAGATTTTCCCTGTAGAATGGTCCATAAAACTGTACCATGTAAAGCAGCAATATAAAACAAATACCTTGTTCGCTGACAAGCTTAGAGTAGCTAGTTGGGCGTCAAGTGGCAATACCTACAGATTTAGTAGACTTCAGTATTGTGTAAACATACTAAACAGTATTAAATTCTACAAGCTTTAATCTGCCCCAATAAAGCAAACTTATTAGCCTGCACCAACAAAGTACCCTTAATAGCCATCTAATCCCAATACACCATCCCCTGTTGCTGATCAGTCTAAGGACTCAACAGTATGGATATGCAATTTCCTAACATTTCTGTAGCCAGCTTGGTGGATATGGGCATCTTGAGAAAATGATTTACTGACAACCACTTAATCTTTAAAGAAGCAGACACAGTATGCAAGAGGTGTAGTTACACAGTGATACTGGAGGCTAAACTCCTGCGTACAAGTGCACATCAGGTTGTTGAAACCACTCACACAACACTCACCTCACTTAGCATACAACACACACATAGACTAACATATGCTGAAGCACTTAAAAGCCATCTTTCGAAACAGCAAAGATTGCCTAGATCACGCATTCTCAAAGCTATGCCTCACCAAGCCCAAAGGCACTCAGAAAAAACAACACCTAACACCCCACATACCGTCAGTCTCAGTGCAGCCCCAAAAACTAAGGCATCAAACACACTTCCCAGGACTCCTGTCATAGGGGACTCCATTGTAAGATATACCAATGCTCCTCAAACCAGGCTGAGGAAGGAGAAGGTAACTGTTAGTTGCTTATCTGGAACCAAGCTCCACCAAATCATGCATGCATTCAAAGCATTACACCACAGGTACAGGTATGATTCCATCATAGTCCATGTAGGCGTAAATGACCTGAAATGTACCTCCTTAAACCATATGAAGACTGACATTATGGAGCTTTCAGACTATGTGTCTCAGACAGGCATGAGCCTAGCAGTGAGTAGCATATTACCATCACCAAGGGTAATGACACACAATGAGGCAAAAATATTGATTTCGACAACTGGCTGATTTTTTTGGTATCACTCTAAGGAGATCCAAAATTTGTCAGCTTGGGAAGACATGGTTAACAGACCAAGTCGTATCACCAAGCTTGGTCTGCACCTTTATCCTGCAGGCTTTCAAATACTAGCTATAACTTTATCCACTTTCATAGTATTTAGGCAATGCCAAATTGACAAACCTACCAACATAGCAAATCAACTCAACTGAACCTCAAGGTGTTACTGCCAGGAGCCTAAATAAAAAACTGCACTCCCTCCAAGCCCTTCTCACACTCAAGAATTTAGACAGGCATGGTTTAAAGTGGCAGAGAGTACTGTGGCAGTGCAAGGTCTCAGCGCCTTCCTCACTTTTAGACCAGTAGCTGCATGAACGAAGAGTAAAGGAGGAGGGGTCTCAATGTACATCAATAATAAGCACACCTCTTCAATGTACATCAATAATAAGCACACCTCGTGTAGTCAGACAGTATGATGTAATGTACATCAATAATAAGCACACCTCATGTGTAGTCAGACAGTATGATGTAATGTACATCAATAATAAGCACACCTCTTGTGTAGTCAGACAGTATGATGTAATGTACATCAGTAATAAGCACACCTCATGTGTAGTCAGACAGTATGATGTAATGTACATCAATAATAAGCACACCTCTTGTGTAGTCAGACAGTATGATGTAATGTACATCAGTAATAAGCACACCTCTTGTGTAGTCAGACAGTATGATGTAATGTACATCAATAATAAGCACACCTCATGTGTAGTCAGACATAATGATGTAATGTACATAAATAATAAGCACACCTCTTGTTTAGTCAGACAGTATGATGTAATGTACATCGATAATAAGCACACCTCTTGTGTAGTCAGACAGTATGATGTAATGTACATCAATAATAAGCACACCTCATGTGTAGTCAGACAGTATGATGTAATGTACATCAATAATAAGCACACCTCATGTGTAGTCAGACATAATGATGTAATGTACATCAATAATAAGCACACCTCATGTGTAGTCAGACAGTATGATGTAATGTACATCAATAATAAGCACACCTCTTGTGTAGTCAGACAGTATGATGTAATGTACATCAATAATAAGCACACCTCATGTGTAGTCAGACAGTATGATGTAATGTACATCAATAATAAGCACATCTCTTGTGTAGTCAGACAGTATGATGTAATGTACATCAATAATAAGCACATCTCTTGTGTAGTCAGACGGTATGATGTGCTGCAGTTCCTCCACTTGCAGATCACAATAGACTAAATCCCATACCATATCCTAGCCATCTATAGGTCACCCTCCATATCCCAAGAAGCTCACAATGCATACTTGGATCTACTGGAGACGCTTACCATTCAACCTAACATCCTACTCATAGGACACTTTAATTTTCCTTCTATACACTGGGAATCCTAGATGGCCAGAAATCTACAGGCAGAGAGATTCCCAGACTTCATAAATACAAACACCCTTGACCGTGACCATATAGTGAATAAGCCAACTAGGGGCGCCAACATACTGGACCTTGTGCTCACATATATGGGAGAAAGCTGTGCCCACTAATGTCTTGTCTTCCCTGGTAATGTCCATCCATAAAGCTGCCTCCTTCAAAATCAAAATCAACTCTGTAATCCCATTAAAACCTTTCACACTTAATGAAAGCTAATTTGCCTTGGAATAGTTCTTAAGTGGTGGTTTTCCAGAATTCAATGCCACTCCAAACCCCGAGAACACAGCAACCTATGCTGAAATGCTGTCAGAAACTCTGTACAACTATGTCAATGGCTGCATAGAGGCTATCATACCAACCAGAATAAAGCCCAGTACTAACCCCAGTAACAAACCACTCTAGTGGCATCCCATATTAAACAGGATATACAACAAATGGAAAATATTATGGCAAAAATCAGGAAGAGTAACTCCCATGAAGATAAAAATTCTCTCATCAAATTAAATAGGAAACTAAGAGGCTTAATTACGTCAAGCAAAGTCAACTTTGAGTTTAAGATAGCCTCCCAGGTAAAATGTAACCATAAGGCCTTCTTAATCTTTGTCAGAAACCTCAAGAAAAACACACAGCAAAGTGCTCAACTGATGGTTAATGGTGCTCCTTCACCAAGCCTGATGATATATTGAACCTGTTAGAAGGCAACTTCATTTCCAATTTTACCTCTTCTCACACCTAACCACCCCCTCAAAAATACCCTCATACATAACCCCTCTGACTATAACTAGGGAGCATGCACTGGCTGCGCTCACTAGAGCCAAGAATACAGCCTCAGTGGGCCCCAATAACATCCAAGGATGTCTTCTGAACAGTCTAAAATACAACTTATCAGGGCCACTTGAGTCACTATTTAACTATAGAATTAAAACAGACTTTGTGCCACATGAATGGAGGACTGCGATGGTCATCCCACTTCATAAGGGAGGACCTTGACACATCTTGGAAACCACAGAACCATTAGTCTGACTAGTCTGCTTTGCAAAGCCATGGGAAGAATTTTCATGGAAATCATCAACAAGGACATACAGTAGGAAATTTCCAAAGACTGGATCCATCCCAGTTTGGCTTTGGCAAAGGAAGATCATGCCTACTAAATGTGGTGGACTTCTTTCTAAAGGTCACTAAGGCAATGGATGAGGAGAAAATGGTGATTACTGTCTACTTATATCTGGCTAAAGCACTTGATACAATACCCCAGTCAGGCATTGTCAACAAAGTTATGGAACTAGGTATAACCCCCTTTTATAACATGCTGGATAGCTAGCTGGATCACTGATGGGACCCAGGAGATTAGAATCAGTGAGGACACCTTCTCAAAGAGGCTAGTCATAGCTGGAGTCCCCCACTGCTCTGTGCTAGGCTTTTACAGGAAAAATGTCAATTAAAGGTGCCTGCATCTATACAGGGAACTGCCAAACACTTGAGGGGAAACTATTGAAGCAGACCCTGATGATTTATGTATGAAGTATTTAGGGAGATATTCTAAACTTATGTTAAATAGTAGCTAATCAGGCAGTACTTACTGAAAAGGAAAAAAAAGAATTAGCATTGCCAAGAATGATTAATAGTGGGAGTCACCTAATTGGCTGCTACCTGTCTGCTACTAGTTCTCATCTCACCACACCTTCATGCTGCTGGGGTACAATTCTGCTTTGCTTCTTCTCTCACCAGAAGCAAAACAGCAGCATAAATCACAAGTTACAAAGCAGGCCACAGGCTCTTTGTTGGGAAATAGTCTTGTTCCAGATGATACATAGGTCTCTAAGCTTGTTGTAGCCTTTTCTTGGTAGATGCCTTGAATAGCAACTAGACCAATCAAGAAGGTCCCACACAGACACTCATTTCCCAGTCAGAGACAGTCAGGACTCAATGCCCTCTGCTCCTTCTATCACCAGGAGTGAAACAGAAGCACAAATTCCAAGCTGGCCCCTACAAATGAGCATCCAACAGTTGTGGCAGTGCATCTGTTTGCCGTGTTGATGAGGACTACATCCAGAATGTTTCTTCCCCTCGTCGGGTTATGGACAATTTGTTCCAGGGCATGTGAGTTAACAAAGTCAAGGAACTTTTGCATTAGTGAGTTAGGACTAGAGTAGGTTTCCCAGTTGATGGTGGGATAATTGAAATCCCCCATAACCAGTGTGTTTGGTAATATTTGGATTGTCTCCAGTTTGGTTAAGTAGGCTTCATGGGCATCATGACCCATGGAGTGGGATCTATAACTGGCTATGACTTGAATGGGGGGGTCTTACTGCAGGTCCAGGTTACAGTGGGTAACTCCATGGAGTTGTCCAGTCTAACTACACAGGAGGTAAATTTATCTCTACTATAGATTGAAACACTGCCTCCTTTTGTTTTTACACATTCATTTTGAGGTCTAAAGGGGTGGAAGGCATTGTTGTCTTGCAAGGCCAGGGTACTGTCTGAGGCCTTGAACCAGGTTTCTGTGACTGCACAGACATCTACATCTTCTAGTGATAGAAGTGCTTCCAGGGAGTCCAGTTTTTGGTTTAAACTCCTAGAAATTAGCAGCATGACCCTTATTTTGTTCTGATTGGTAATTTCACATCAGTAGTGTTGTTTTTGAGACCTTGCCTAAAAAAGGCACTATGGGGGAGGAAGAGCCTTTGCCAGCAGCCGGAAGCTAGAGGTGTCAGGTGCAAATTGTCTCTGACAAAGCAGTGAGATTTGTCAACCGTGGCTTCCCAGGCTGACAGGAACTGGATCCCCTTTAAATGACAACAAAACTGAGCCAATTATTGAAATCAGTCATTTTTTTTGTACTGCGGCATCATTCTAGGTGAGGGTAGTATACTTCTCAAGGCTAGGGACATACTTACCTGGGACAGAGAGACCTCAACCATGTCTCTCTTCATACAGTCCAGTGAGGTACATCTCAGGCCATTCACACCAACATAACCTATGACAGATTCATAACAGTACTTGTTGCTGAGAGACCTAAGTGCATGTGTGATTTGATGAATCCTGGTACCGGACAGGTCAGGTGACCATGGCTTTCTTCTTGTCCATCTTGGTGAGTGGTACATCTGTGTGTCTCACTATGGAGTCTCCAAAGACAAATACATTTGTTTTTTGAGTGTAATGCCTTACTGGCTAGTTGAGAGAGACACTGGTGTTGCTATGTGTCATGGGTTCTGTGGAGACTGTGTTAGTTGTATGAGTCTTGTGCTTTGGAGGTCTCTGGTGTTTCAGTAAGTTTTTTGAGAGAAGCTTTGTGTATGTGGATTTACATGTTTGATACTATGTTTATGCCAGTGGTATGTGTATGACTATGTGCATATGTAGTGGCGGGTATGTTGACAACCTTCTCCATGTTACTGTTTTAAATGAGAGAGAGCATGGATTCTAGATTCTTGGTGTAAATACATCTCTCACACTCTGCTAGAGTGTGTTATTAGTAGAGGGTTGTCTGTGTGCATGAGGCAATTGCTATACTGCCTCAATAGACCCAAGTCAACAAAGCTGGCAGGAGAAACAGGGGTAGTCCAACTGTCCATAATGTTAGGTTGAAGACTGTTGTCACTAGAGATGGTTATTTAGAATCAGTCATGGAGGAATTCGGTGGATGGATATTTCTGTCTGAGTTTTAGGGGAAAATTTGTTGAAATTAACTGTCCAGCTCTGGTGCACAACTGCACAGCAGTGAGCTGTGCTGTGTGTCTCACAAACAAGAAGACACCTGCTCAGATGCAAGACCTAAATACCAGAAGCTAAAAACTAGAAAAAATCACTTAAAAAGATTCAAAAGGACCAATGAGGATGCTTATTCCAAGCCGTAGATCAGCTTCCCTTTACCAGACAGGTCCCAATCAGCACAATTCTCTTACAAAAGTGCAGATAGGCTGCTTCCAATCCAAGATGGTCTGGAAAATGTGCTCAGAACAAAGCACTACAAACAGTTCCAGAAGCAGCAAGCCTGTATATGCACTATGCTACAGCTAGTAGCTACCCTAGTTTTAGCAGGAAACACTAGAGGATGTTTAAAACAGAAAAATTGCATTGAGACACTAAAAAAATTTAAAACTGCAGAAAAACAGCAAAAGGCTCTAACGAATGTTTTAAAAAGTTAACAGATTAGTTATTTAAACACTGCTAGACAGGAAAACCAGAACAAGCAGAACAGATAACTTAAAACAGTGTAAAATACCAGTAAATACTTAACAAACAGTGAAACTAACAAAAAAAGCTTTGTAAACAGTGAAAACAGCAATACAATTTGGTTTAACAGGCACAATAAAGCAGACAATACAGTTAAAACACAGCATAATGGAAACACATCACAATATACAAAATAGAAGAAGGCAATAAAGTAATACAAATAACAAGAAAGTAATATAAGAAAAACAAACAAGTCCTAGCTAACATCCATATCATGCTGAATGTTGAGCCTTGAGCATGCACAGTGTGATTAAGGCTGGTATTGGAACATGATGGCTGCCTCAGTGATAGCCCATCTTGGGCAACTCTTACCTTTGTGTATGAAAATGAATAGACCAGATGACCAACATAGGGTCTGATAATTGGCAGACAATGGGGTAAAAGTTTTATATATATATATATATATATATATATATATATATATATATATATATAAAACACTTTCAAAACTGGTATCCATATACAATGACTGTAGTCTTATGAAGGAGGTAATTAGACAAAGCTACCTAGGAGCAGGTAATGGAGACAGACAGCAACTGGGGAGAGCTTGGAGGAATGAAAAGTTGCCAGTGGTTTAATGCTCCATCTCGGTATCCAGATCTGCATTATAAAACAGGACCTGGAATAATGCATCAGAGTAACTGTGACACTAAACTGGGATGGAAAAAAGGAAGACAAATGAGAAGTGCTCTGAGACATCCACACCTGACAACCATGGTGTTTAGCTTCAGATTGCTTAGGGAATGCATGCATTGGCATAGTACTGCTGGATTACCATAGGACAATATTCTGAATGACTGTTCCCATCATAATTTGAATCATCCTTCATTTCTTTAATGGTGAATTGTACCTTAATTCCCATTCTTGTTTTTCTTTTAACCTCTTACTGCCTTTTGCTTTTGCACTGCTTAAGTCTTTAAATGTTTCTTTTTGCTTACCCATTGCAAATTCTGTCTCTGAATCAAAGCCGGCCTTAGGCATAAGCCAACTAGATGGCCGCCTAGGGCGCCACTATAGCAGGGGCACTTTTACAGTAATCTGGATGGTGTAGGTAGACTAGGATGGGGTACAGGGTGGTGATGGGGGGGGGTGGAGCTGTGGAGACCTTTTGCCTAGGGCACCAGTTGTCCAAAGGCTGGTACTTATTTAGCCTAGCTGAGAATGGAACTATGCTTATATGGATAATTGCAAGGGGCATGATAAATCTCACTGAGTGTTTTTATGTATAGAACAATGAGAATACTGTAAACTTTGCAAGTGTGTAATAATTTTGGCTGTAACTCAAAGAAACTTCACAAAAAGTTTGGCCTTCAACTTGAGTCAGACAACACTTGCACATAGATTGTGATTTTCTATTTTGCATAATTTAGCAAGTTAAATTGCTGAGTCAGTAATTTACTTGATCTGTAAAGTTAGTCTTTTGCACTGTTAAATATTTTCTGTTGTCCTTTCTGCTGTAGTTGTGGCTGCAATAGTCAGTCATATTCCCTACCCTTTGAATGAAGTTCTGCTTGAATGAATGAATTGCCTTAATATCAGACTGTGGACTGGCTTTGCTGGTTAATAACTGAGACTGAACTGAATCATTGTGATATTGCTTTGAATGTGCACCATTATTAGTCCATTTAACTTTGCTTTACTGTCAGTCTGTTATGTAGATTTCCTTGAATCCATGTGCTCTGGCATTATCAGTACAGAACGTATGGGTATTTTCTTCATCTGGCTTTGAGTACTCTTTTCCACTTGTGTCATCTGTATACTGTTTTCTGCATTTTTTTCTGTTTTTGATGTAAAAAAGCTAAATATTTTTGACATTATTAATAGGAAACTGTTCAAGCTAGTATGTAATGCTATGCCAGCTGCATAACCTCTCCCCTGAAATTTTATTTTACTACCAGTAAAAAGTATTCCTATTAGATCTGTACTGGCACAAAATGCATACCTCTCAGCAATTTACCCCAAACAATCTGACAAAGCCAAATATAATGGGAGGACAAAAGCCCCAAAAAATAGGGACACATTTTATATACTACTCTTATAAGTTTAGAAAGTTGCTACAATAAGCGATTTTGAGTCAATATATATGTTCTTAGGGTCTATATTGTATTATCGACAGCTTAGGTTGTCGAATGTTTAAACATCGACACCTAAGTGTCGAAAGCTTACAACAGTGAATGGCCACATAATCAAATTCTTTCCTTGGGAAAGAATTTGCATGGCTGTTATTGGGGATTTGCCCTTTCCCCAATGTAGAGTGATCTCGGAGTCTGTATATTTAATTAGGGGAGGGTGTGGGAGCACAGCCCCCCACTATGTTTGGGTGTGTTTGTTTATTTTGTTTATGGTCAGCCATGCAAATGCTTTTCCGAGAAAAGAATTCGATTATATGGCCGTTTGCTATTGTAAGATTTCGATGCTTAGGTGTCGTTGTTTTAGGATTAGACAACCTAAGCTGTCAATGATATGACATAGACGCTGTTCTTATGGATATGAAGTCTGGTATTTAAATGTCTATCATTATTTAGGGACTTCAATCTTCAATAATTTCACATCAAACCACAAATTTTATGAGGAATAATGAAACATAGGAGGCAAAAATCTAAACATACTGCAAAAATCTGGACAGCTGAGAGGTGTGGCAAAAAAAAAACCTCAAGCAGTTTCATAGTAACCTAATAATACTTTAACCAAAAATAATGAAAAAAAGTTTGCTACACCAAAGTTGCATTGTATTTAACATGCTTGTGAGATCAAATTCCTGCCCTATTGGTAAAGATTTCTCTGCAGATAACATCACTCAGTCACACATTATACTTGAGAGTTTTCCCGTTCGCATTCCTGTATACAGAAACACTTGGCTATGACCTTTTTTTTCTTGCATACATTACTGCTGTTGCTCTATCACAGGTGTCTGCTGTGATATTACATTTGACAGCTCATATACCACAATAACTTGCTTGGTATGCTCTCAAATGCCTGATAATACTGTCATGGGACAAAAGATGCAAGCCTGGAGCAAAATCTAGTACCATTCCTAAATTCTAAATAGGTACCACACTCATCACACACTGTATTACATCTGTTTAACCATGTCTTAATCTAGATCATGTTCATTTTTCTATGTCAGGATTTAATTGAAGTATTCACTTTGTGAGTTAAAGACTGATACCCACTGGGGCACTGCTGAACCATGAAGCAAGATGGCCACTTAGGGTTAGAGGTCTATTGATAGCTGTATTGGTATGATAGAGCAGATCAGTTCCATTTTGTTAAGAGGTACTCAAAAGTGCAGAAACAGGTTCATAAGAGAGTCAGGATTATGGTTGTGGTCAAACCGTAAAAAATAGGCACAAAATAAGCTAAAACTAAGAAAATTCTGAAGCATCAACAATACCTGGTCATCATGATGGGACATGAGTTCATAGTTTGGTGATGTCAGGAAGGAAGTGGCTGTTTCACAGGAGGCAGTATCAGTGATAGACGTGAAAGCTGAAAAGTTAGAGCAGTATGTTGTGCATTTTAAAGAGGTAAAGCAGATCACTGAGGCTAGAGTAGTGAAATATAAAAACTTGAAAGCAGAAACCAAACAGAAAATATCTGAAGGAGCAGAAGGCCATTGTCTTCATAAAATGTTGTATTATAGGAATAATAGTAGAAGTTATGCATCTGTACTGTCAAATGTATAATGCCTGGTAAACTAGGGCACCTAGTAGAGAAATTACATAGTTACAGATGTAAAGATTGTCTACTTTGAGAAGGGGCAATAAAAAAGGGCTGGACTCATGGTTAATGAGGGAAAGTCAAACAAGCTGATGTTGCAGAGGTAAACCAGATAAGGGTGTCTTGAACAAAAGTTGAGAATGGTTTTGAAGAATAGGTCCATTTTTAGAGGTAAGTGGAATACACATTATATAACAGACGGTTGTATGATATTGTTAGAAAAAGTGAATAATCAGTTACCAAGAAATACTCAAAATGTTAGGCAAGTCTGATGATTAACCGGGATTACAATTTTACCAAGGAAATCAATGGTTATTAAAGTGAAAGAATGTACCAAAAAAGAAAGAGTAGGTCTACTGTGGTCTGATGGAGAACATAAATATCTAGGGTTAGATGTATATAGTACAGCCAAATCAATCCATCAGAAAATCTGAAATAAGTGAAGGATTAGTTAATTTGTTAAATGGGATGTTAGAGATTGTTACAATACTAAGAAAGTGATTAGGAGGCCTGTAAGACACGTAATCATATACACCTTTAAGTAGACTTGTTCATATCTAATTTTTTCAGGCACTTGGTAGTGCTCACCTCCCAAATCGAACATGGCTGTACATGACAACCCGAATGTAAACTTATGTTTACCCATCCAATAACCAAGACTAGCCTTAAAAGTAGTCAAAGAAGTACTTTGGCTGACCTGTAGTGGTAACTTGTCCCATAAGCTGGGAATATGATGAGTTAAGAACCCAGCTCTTCAGTGAGTCTTGTTTATTTGTTGGTGTATATTTATGTCTTTACTGTGGATGTTTGTATTGCCACTGATTTTGTAAAGAAAGAGAAGGTCTAATAGGACTGGATCCTTCATATATCAAAAAGCAAGACACAGGTCACCCTGGAGCAGCATGTAGACTACTCAGTATAATGACAGTTATGCTACTCTGTTGGGATAGTTGAATGATTTATGGCCTTTGATTTTCTTGGTAAGGTATCTTCGGGGTTTTTATAGTTAAGCATTTTGCTTTGATTTATATGTACCAAAGTGGGCATTGTATTCAATAATGGGTCTGATAAGGGAAGAATACAGTAGCAGGATGAATTCTTTAGATTTCAAGACAATCCCATAGAAGTTAACGGTAACAGAGAGATAAAATGTCCAGACTATGGTGAAAATCTGATGATCAAATGAGGGAGAATTGGTCACATAAGTACCCAGGACTCTTATGACCATGTCTGTCTGAAGGTGGAGTACAATTTATAAAGTATGAGGTGGGGGCTGCTTTTTTACCAAATGCTACTTCACTGCACTTTGCATTTAACTGAATACTGTTTTCATTACACGGGTATATTCAAATTCCATCACTTGCTGGAGATGCTTAGTATCCATGGATCCATGAATAAATGTACCCGGGCTAAAGTCATCAGCAAACATAGTCAGCCACATGTCTGGAATATTGGACTGGATGCATGCAAAATAAATTCTAAACAGGAGCAGTCCTAGCACTGATCCCTAAGCAACCCCACTAGTTACAGTTTTATGTTCAAAAAGGGGACCAGCAACTTTCACAACCAGAGATCTGTTAAATAGACAATTTGCAGTGAAGCAGACAGCATAGGGGTCTACATTAAGCTTATTTATTTTTTAACAGTACCAGCGTGAAGGTTAGTATCAAAAGGGGTGGCTAGATCTAGATAATCAGTATGTTCAAAGTGACTACTAGATACCACCCTTTTCTTTATTAGTGATGCTGTCAGTGTGTGCAGTAAAGTACTTTTACATTTAAAACTCTGCTATAAAATATCCCAATTATATGATAAGGTCATAGGTTCATATGTTCATAGGTTGGTACTAGGCTATCAGCCCTAGGGCCTATAGAAGCCTAGCCATAATTATTCCCTGACTATTTCTTCCCACACTATTTACTTCCCTGGACCCCTGTCTAGCAGGGTGACTGACGTGATCCCTGGGGTGAATTTCCTTTCTCCCATCCAATCATCAAAGTTCCTTTTGAAGAGGGCCAATGAGGTGCTCTGCTTGACATGTATGGGCAGTCTATTCCAGAGTCTGGAGAGTCTCTGGGTCAAGAACCTATCCCTGCAGCATGTTTTGTGTATTGTGATGACAAGGTTTAGATCCCTGGAGCATGTGGCTCTGAGGGATTGGGATTTCTTTAAGTGTAGCATGTCCATCAGCTCTGGGTTTGACATGGCCTTGTATGTTAAGCAGAGATCGCCTCAGAGTAGACGATATGTGACAAAGTATAGCTAGAGTTTTTTAAGATGGTCAGCATAGGGCATCTGCTTTAGGCCTGTGATTCTTTTAGTGAGGTATTTCTGTGGCCTTTCCAGTTGTTGCAGATGTCTTGAGAGGTACATACCAAATGGGGTATTGTATTCTATAATGGGTCTAATGAGGGATGAGTACAGTGGGACAATGACCTCCTTTTTTCTGGATGAAAAGCCCTTAGTGATGAGGTGTGCCACATAGAAGGATTTCATGACTGTTGTGGCAATGCGGTTATTGAAGGTGAGACCACTGCCCACCTGTGTCCCTAAGTCTCTTATCACACTTTCAGTGTTTAGTGTACTGCCACCTATGTGGTAATTCACAGTTACATGTTTTTTCCCAAAGGAGATAACTATACATTTATTGGCATTGAGCTTGAGCCCATGGCTCTGGCACCAAGCATCTGTTTCTGAAAGGTCCTTTTGTAGAGTATCCACATCATTTGGGGATTCAGTAATGGCTCCGAATTTGCAGTCATCTGTGAACTTTCTTAGCCAGAGTCCCTTAGTGTTGGCCTGTACTTCAGAGAAGTAGATGTCAAACAAGAGAGGTCCCAGGACTGAACCCTGAGGTACTCCACTTGTCACTTGTCTGGAGCTGGATTTGGAGTCAGCTACTTTTACAGTGTGGGTTCTGTCAGTAAGCCAGTTGGCAACCCATCAAGTGACGTAGGGATTAATGCCCAGCTTAGTAAGTTTATCTATGATTCCAGAGTGGGGGATGGTGTCAAAGGCCTTGGCGAGTTCCACATAAGCTGTGTGGACTGCCTTACCCTCGTCCACAGCTCTGGAGACTGTTTCAAAGAAGTCAGTCAGGTTCAGTAGACAAGATCAGCCCTTCACAAACCCAAAGTGGGTGGGGTCCAGTGTTTTAAGGTTGCCAGTGTCTTTGTTTATAAGTTCCATGATAATTTTTCCATGGCCTTGCAGATCAGGCTCGTCAGACTGATGGGGCGGTAGTTCCCGGGATCCAAGGTGGATCCCCCCTTGTGGAGTGGGTAACTGTAGCTGTGTGCCACTCAGTGGGCATGAAGCCTGAGGTGAGGGTATGATTAAACATGACACTTAGGTGAGGTGCCAGTTTATTTTGTAGTTCGTGTAGTACACAGACTGGGATGTCATCTTGTCCCATGGATGCTGTACTCTTAGCTTTGGAGAGTACGTTTTTTACCCATGTGGCCATTATTTACCAGAATTAGGCAATCTTCCGGTATTGAGATGGGCCATTTAGGGGGTGAGAGGGGGGTGAAGTTGGCACTGAATCGATTTGCCAGGATATTGGCAAATATGATCAAGATTTTGGGTGAGTTGGGGTAAAATGGTCCCTGAAGGTTCCCTTAGCATTATGTTGAGAAAGTCATATCCCAGATGATTGGAGAGTAAGCATACTAGAGCCTATGTGCAAAAACAAAGCAGACATACACAACTGTTGGCAGTACAGGGGTGTCAAACCCCTGTCAGCCTGCATAAAAGTTCTATTGAGGGTTATTAATAAATTAATAAGCAGACCAGTCAAACCTAAGATGGGAGATGAGCAGTTCAGATTCAGATTGGGATGCAGCACAACTGACCTAATGTTTTCAGTGAGACCAATAGTGTAGAAGAAGCTAGAAAAGTCAAATGGGGGATTCCTAGAATTGGAGGGCCAGAAAAGCTAATACAGACAGTCCTGCAATGGTGTGAAGATCAGAGACATTTGTAGAATTAGTGAAGACTATGCACCAGAATCCAGTGACACAAGTACAAACAGTAGTCAGACTGACTGAGGGGTTCCTAGAGTGAAAGTTTGCTTATCTGGGTTCATCTCTGAGCCCACAGCTGCTCATACTGGTGATGGACTACATTAATAAACAGGTCAGAGGAGACAGATCAACAACGTTGCTATATGCAGATGATGTGGCATTACAGGCAGACTCTGAGCAAGAACTTCAGCAAATGATAGGGAAATGGAATGCAAAAATGAAGGCACACACAATAAAACTAAGTACAAATAAGACACTTATAATAGCAGCAAATGGGGGAAATCAGAAGAAGCTGCTATTTGAGATAGAAAGAAAAATAATGGAACAGGTTAACAGCTTCAAGTATCTGGGAGCAGTGGATAAGGAGAAGGAAAGTCTGAATGAGGAGGTCAGAGCTAGAATCAGAAGGGCTGCAGCCAACTGGCACAGAATGTCAGGGGTAGTTTGTCACAGAGGAATCCCAAAGAGGCTGAAAGATAAGGTGTGTACAAGTCAGTGCTGCAACCAGTACTACTGTATGGTTCAGAAACCTGGGCAGTGAAGGCACAGGAATTGAGGACGATAAAGATGATGAAGACAAAGTGCCCGAGATGGGTGATAGGATGCACAGTGTGGGACAGACTAAGAAATGAGGATATCAGACCAGAAGCCCAAGTAGCTCCAGTTGCACAGAAGGTCAAACAGAACAGATTAAGGCAGTTTAGCCACCTGTGCAGGAAAGTGAAGACAATCTGGTAAAGAAGATTTGTAATAGATAGGAAGCAAGAGGAAACAATGGTGTCCAACACAACAGTGGATGGAGTATGTGAGAGAATACCTGTGACAGGTAGGCATGAATGCCGAAAATGCTAGGACAATGGCATTGAACTGAGAAAGGTGGTGACAATTGACACAACACCCTGTCCCCGTGTAGAAAATAGGGAAAAAAGGGGTTGATGATGAAAGAATGAGAAAGGAAGTGGACTAGATGACATCCTGCCTGTGATCCTAATTAAGGGTTCTGTGGCATTGACCTGACCTCTAATATCTGTTGAAGAGTTTTGTCAAAGGAAAACAGTGGTCCTGGAGGCTACTGCAGGTAGCAGTGGTGCCAGTCATTACTGCAGGAGCAAGAAGAGACAGAAGACTGCAGGCCAGTAACATGATCATGGCTTGTGAGGTTCTCGGGACAAAGCAGGCTGCTTGATGAGGTGCAGTATAGTTCATGATGAGTACATCCAGTTATAATAACAATTCAGTGTTGTTATTATTATGACTGGGTTTTCAAGAGGGTGGATAGGGGCAGTCCTGTTGAGAAGATCTCTGTGTACTTCAACAAAGATTTTGATTTAATCCCTTACCAAAGGAATCATGAAAGAGTTAAAGAAAATGAGTTAGCATCAAACTGCTAATGGGCAAGGAAGTAGTTAGGAAACAGGGAAGATAGGGTTATAATTGAACAGAGTTTTAAAACATTTATGACATATTATGTCCCACTAAGTTTGTCTTGAGTCCAGTCCTATTGCTATCCTCTTGCATGATGCTGGCCAGGCAATAAGCATGACAAGGGAACTGAAGAGGCAGAATCATGATTTTAGAGTTGGAAGCTTCATTTTAAGCCTTCCAAGTTGATTGGTGAATGACTGCTCAGGTAAAGAAATAAATCTGGAGGAGTCCAGCTTAAGAATACAGAAGAGGAAAGATATTTAGGAGTGATCATTACAAAGGGCATACAATGCTAGGCACAATGCGAGAAACCAATTGCAAAAACAAATCATATCTGTGTACGCTGTTAGGAGATGGAATCCAAAAATAGGAGGGTAGAGGAGATGGTATCCAAAAATAGGAGGGTAGAATTGCTCTTCTTTTGAGCTCTAATAATGCTACAGATGATGAGCTACATGGAGTTGTGCAGGCCAGAGAAGCAAAAGAAAGTTGCTGTTTAAAAAGGGGTGAAATATAGGCAAAAAAGTTGAGCAGGATGAAGGAAATATTATAAAAGGCTCACTATGGGACAGAATAAAGGAAGGATATGATGTGGGCTTTCAAGACCCGGAAAGGGAGGTACACTAGGACTACAGTGGACAAGAATAACAAGGATGTAAGGAGGACAGGGCAGCTGGTGACTACAAAGCAAGCTGGTGCTGCACGGTGCAACAGAATGGGTAGGAATAACTAGAATAGGGCGGGTTTACATGAGGGCAGAATCAACTGTGAACTTGGTTACAGAATTCAATAAATAAATAACAGCTTATACTACAAAAATGGAAAACCTAATTGTACAGATATGATTACTCTTGATATCTGCATATGAATTATGAAAAAGTTATTAAAATATATTATGTAACATCCACTTCAGAAATCACTTAGTATTTTCATTGAATCTTATAAGAATGCAAAGTGATCTATGACATGGATCTTACATAAAAAATTTTGACAAAAGATATTTTTAATAAATCATATGCTGATATCACAATTAGTTTTCCCTTTTTTTGTTTTGTTCTTTCTTAAGAAAAGTGTGGTTTTCCAGCGTTAACGCAATTAGTTTTCCCTTTTTTTGTTTTGTTCTTTCTTAAGAAAAGTGTGGTTTTCCAGCGTTAACGATAGTGAACATTTCCCCTGTACTAGGTTATGTTGTTAGGTAAAATCATACTTGTCAACTGTCCAATATGTGCCAGAAAATATAGATTTTTTTTTTTTACTTAAATAGCAGGGCACTATAAATAATTGAAATGTAAAGGGTTTGTGTGGCATTTCAGAGTCAGGCTAGCAAAATCATCAGCCTTCTGCCCATCACGATTACTAAAGCTCCCCGTGACCATATTAGGTGTGCATGCCTGTGATAAGAGCATTATACAAGATATGCAAATCAACAACTAACTATGAGTGGATGAGTTCTACAGACACCTTTCTCAAAAGGCAGACTATTCAAAAGTGCAAAAATAATCAAAGAATCATAGAATAATCTTCAAGAAGTAGGCCTGCCATAGTAAGTGTGAATTTATGAATACCCATCTACGTTTCAAAGTCGTTTTTAAAGGAAGATAGTATACCACATTGCTTGATCTGGATAGGAAATTTATTCCAAAAAGGGGTAGTCATTGTGTGACACCTCTGTCTCTGTCCAGCATGATTTGCTTATTTGTTGAAGTAGGTTCAGAGCCCTGGTTCTGTTGTTCACTGTACTGTTTAATTTGTGGAGAAATAAGAGGACTTGGATGTCTGCATCCCTAATGGTCCAGAAGGTAATGGACAGATCATTCCTTAGGATACTGAATACAAGGACAAAGTTTTCGGCCTCTTTAGCTCAGGTCATTTAGACCTGTGTTTTTTTTTTTTTTTTTTTTTTTTTGTCAGAAATCTTTGAGGTCTCTCCAACTGCTTGATATAATTAGTAAAATACATCTTAAAGGGGCATTTTATTCCATGGTGGGTCTGATCAGTGCTGACTATAGATAGGTAAGGATTTCTCTGGATCTAAAGGAAATGCCCTATGTGATCAGCTGTGTCAAATAGAAGGTTTTCCTAAGCATTGTTGCAACATGATGATCAAAAGAGAGGGAGTTATCTAGTTACATTTCAAGGTTTCTAACAACATCTTTATTTTGGAGTGGGTTGTTGTCTTTACTATAAACTGAGTGGAGGATTTTTTTGACAAATGCAACAAAATTAAATTTTTTAGCATTTGCTTTTAGTCTGTTTTCAGCACATAAGTCATTAGCATGTATACATATTGGAAGGAGATTTAAATATAAGAAAAACATAAACTTAAGCATAAATTTAATACCCATTTGACTTATACTTTTGACTAACTATGCAAGAATAAGACTTATTATACAACAACCCCCCATTAATATTTCAAAACGTGCATGCTGATTGGACTTTTTCCATTAGTATAAGTCTTTTTTTACAGCAACAGAGAACGCAAGATCTCCGTTGCTTTTTACACACTGTATCTCTATGTTAAACGGGTTTAACATAGCGAGACAGCTTTAAAAAAGTAACGGAGATCTTCCTATCTCCGTTGCTTTTTTTAAAGCTGTATCGCTATGTTAAACTCCTTTAACATAGCGAGACACTTTGTAAAAAGTAACGGAGATCTTGCTTTCTCTGTTGCTTCCGCCCACAGCTCTGATGAACTGCGTGAGCATGTGCAGTACATCAGAACTGCCACAGAATACCAGACAGCTGCGGAAGGGCAGCAAGGAGGCATTATACAATGCCATTATTTAAGAAAAGTAATTATTTTTTTTCTTAAATAATGTAATTGTATAATAGCAATAACCCACGTCTGGGTGTGGGTAATGCTGGATTTACCCACGGTTGTCTTTGTTTGGCCACTCGGGCCTCGCCCTCATGACCAAACCACACCAACCATGGGTAAATCCAGCATTACCCACACCCAGGCGTGGGTTATTGCTATAATATACTGTCTACTACATACTTTATTGTATCTGTGATCTTTATGCTTGTATACTGTGCGTAGGCCTTTATCTTCCTTAGTTACATTTAAATAATCCTAGTTAACTCAAACATTTGTAGCTCTGTTTTCAATCTTACTAATATGAAACACTCAAGAGTTTTATATGTGATCTCATTCTTTGTATATAATCTACACAGGCTTTTATTCTCCTTAATTATATTTACATAATCTTAATTAAAACACTCACTACCCTGTTTTTACCTAAATGATGTAAAAAATAATCCCGCAATGTTTTGCGCATCATGCATAAGTGCTCTGAGTTTTCCTTCTTTGACTGTATTATGCAGTTATTTTAATACCTTTATGTTCACGTTTGTTCTGTATATTTGTTGTTGATTTCATTATGCCTATGTGCCTAGGCTGTGGCTGAAAATGGTCTTTGGACCAGTCTACCTAGCCAGTCACTAAATAGTAAAATAGAAAGTAAAGAAGAGAATACTCTACTATATAACTTTATCAAAATAAAGTTCCATGAATGATATCGAAGATGTATTAGTTGACATAGTATAGAGCTCTACAAAAAACCTTTGTTGCGATGGGTGACTACAGTGTAAACTGGCTAGATACCAAAGGGGAAAAAAACTGTAGCAGGCCCTTTTCTATCTTAAACTGACTCAGATTATTTCCAGAACTCCAGGGTCCAACTTTACAAACCACTCACTGATAGAAGCGCCTGTCTTGAAACAGTAGCCACCAGTATACCAGTATCACATGGAGATGTTTAATTGCTCATATCTTATGCATTGAGCCAGATATGTCTCTGCTCATTGTATTAGACATTAGATATCTGCAGATATGGCTTTTAATTAGGTATTAGATGTTTAATTGTTCATATGTAACGTGTTGGCTAATCTATTGCCCAGTGCAGTTCCCAACTGGGCACCCCACTCCTTCAACTCTTCAACTCAAGAGCAAAAAAAAAAAAAAAGTTACTCTCTCCCAGTCTGGTACTCCACACCAGCATCCCTACATGTGTCCTCTAAGCTCTTTGGCTGAAGAACAAAAAAAAACACTTCCTTAGTCTGGTTCTCCAAGTGAGATTTCCCCTCCAGCTCTTCAACTGAAGGACAAAAAATGAATGACTTTTTCTACTTTTAAACTGTAGCAAGCCTGTTGTCAACACCCAGTCTTCTAGAAAACCCAGACATAAACCTGTTTATATAGAAAGTGTTTCCTTTCTTGAGGAGATGGACATCCTTCTCTTAACTGAATTAGATAAAACAGACTACAGACCATTTTACAATGAAATTAAGCCTGAAATTACCACTGAGTACTTCTTAGGATGACTTACTAATATTCTAAGCAAACTCTTTCCAAGTATTAAGAGTCAGAAAGACAAGTGCCTGCAGCTGACCTTAGCCATTAGGGCATAAATGAGGGGCAGGGACAGCTCCTAGTTTCAGTGGAAAGCTTCAGATGATCTGATCTGCTATCAAAATTTCCTTTCCTTGCTCTTAGGAGATACTGCAGACATCGTGACATCAAGCTGAATGAATCCAGAAGAAGGTCTCTGAAGAGCTGTATGAGATTGATGGGATAGGATATGGCTAGACAGGTAGAATAACTGAAGATCTTATCACTGGAGGAAAAAAGAAACAGCAATGGGATGATATTGGTCAGAGATATTAAGGAGTCATCTTTAGAAGGAACAGCAGAAGAAGAGGAGAGGACACAAGCAACAGAATGTAGGGACTGAGTATCCTGTGGATCTGCTAAAGAACTTTTTCATAAAGAGGCTTGTTGAACCACAGAATGAACTACCAGAATGAATGGAGGAGAGAGATTCCACAGAAGCATTCACAAGTGTATGAGAAAGATGGAGAAAGGCTGAGGAGAAAGACAAAGCAGATAGAATGGTAAGTGCATGTAAAGGATAGACTAGATTGCCTTATTGCCTAATTGTACAATTAAGCAAATGTAGTACAATGTTAAAAAGGAGGAGGATGAGAATGTAAAACTGGATTACCATCTTCAGCCTGGTAATAGCTCTCGGAATATCATTCAGATTTGTAGCACATTTTAATTGTCAGATGTTCCAGTCTAAGATAAATCTTCAATGAAATATGAAACAAAAATAAATTATGTAGCACAGTCTCTTGCCAAAAAGGGTAAGGCTTCATACAATTTTGCCATAGCAAAATGACTGCACAATGAAATTTATCAGAATGAAGTATGTAGAGTAAGATTTTGGAATATTTTCTCTCCATTGCCTGCCAACCACCATCTCTCTGACTTGGACTGTCATTCATGCAGTCATCTAGGCTTTCTTCTTAAACTAACCTTCATTAGCACAGTGGCATGTTGGGTATGTGACAGTCCCACAGTACTCAGTCTGGGTGTGTGGACTCCCCAGTATGTGTGTGTATCCCCAGTCTGCAGCACATTAGACTTTAAATGACAATGTAGCTTTAGCTATATAGCCACCTGCTAATGCACTCGGCTATTGCAAGCTGTCAGTCTTATGACAGACTGAGCTACCATCCCCACTCCCAGGACAGATGAGCCAGCTTTAGCCTCTGAGTCCCATCCTTTCAATCCCGATACCCCAGCTGGTAATCAAAGGTTGCCAGGGTCACAGTCACAGCTTTACCTGTTTATACCACAGAGATGGCTAAGCATTCATAATGGTATTGATAAGATTTCTAGTGACACAGCTATCCAGTCATATGATGGTCTGGCATTTTTATGAAATTGTTACAAGAAAGAAATTACACAACACTTTTTAATGTTAACATCTGCTATATATTGGAGATTTGCATTTCAAGCCAACAAGAAAATAAAAAGATATTTTGACAGTTGTGCATTCAGCAATATAAAAATTAATAATATAAAAGTAGTCTTCCTCTCTCTCTCGCTGTTAATTTACAAGGAGCAAAGTTGGAAAGCAAATATGAACCATTTTGTAAAGTAAGAAAAATAGTAAATCATCACACAGTAGTAATTAAATTAAGCTCATATTGCTCAACGTATGTAATGCAAGGAAACAGAAACAAAGAATGTGCTATAACCTAATGTAATGTTCACGCAGAAGCATATGCAGTTATAGAGTGTATGTGAAATACTGAGACTAGAACATCAGTACTGTAAACTGTTACATAAAAGGAAAAGAAAAGGATAAGATGTTGTTTTGTGAAAAATATATGTTTTATGTTAGAATAAAAGTTATTTAAAATCTATAATTAAATCAAAGAGTCCTGGCCTGGTGTAGGTCTCCTAATGTAATGTTCTGCTTCATTTCTCAGCTTTCTCACCTTAATTCAGTACTGTAGTGGATAATGGATAATATAACAATGATCATCAGGGAATTATACTTCAGCAGTGGTAATAATTATAACCTCAAGAAGTGAAGCTGGAGAGGTCATAACTATTACTTCACACCTTGAAAATTATAATTCCAAACGAAAAAAATGTTCTAGTAGACTTTATAGTGCATGCATTTTGAAATTTTTTGTGAAACTTTTTAATTTAATTAAATTATTTTCTTGTTTCTTCTACTTTAGTTCCTTGTCATTTTAAATGTATCTAAAAGAGTGCAGCATTCCTAAACAATCAGCAGAGCTAAGCAGCATTTTCTGCTCTGATTGGCTACAGTGTGATTTAGAGACATGTATAATTAGTATGCATCTGAATCCCATTACATCATCTGGCAAACATCAATAAGACACCCATCCACAATTAAAACAACTAAACAACTGTAGTTAGGCACCCCATTCCAGGAGACTGTAGCTATGTACCTCGGAGCTGTGAAGCTACAGTCTGCACAGCTAGGAAAAGATAATTTCCTATTATACCATGTAACTTCTGAGAGGGGTGTGCATTGCTATTAGCCCCTTTTCACCCATTCATTACAAGCATTTTTGAATCACAATATTATTTAACTTCCACACAAATGCCTAATTTAAATGGGACATTTTTGCAGTTTGCTGTATCTGTATGCATCTGAGAACAAATGCTGTTCAGTTATGAGTCACTGTGGAACTCTACAACATAATTAAGAATTGGATGTTAAGTGCATGTATAAGCTCTGGTGTTTTCTAAGAGTTAAGACTACAAAAAAAAAATAGGCTATGAGAAGTCTACTCTCTCCTGAGAATTTACTGTTTTGCATATTCCCCCACCTGGTTTGACTAAACTACACATCTGCATTCTAATTATGCTTTATACTTTAAATAAATTTTATATCACCCTCAACTGGAAAGATTGATCCCTACTCACTTGGAAAGGGTTTAAACATATGGCAACCAAATACCTAACAGCCTATAAGCTGCTAATTCTTAACTGAATACTCACACTTCATTGAATTTTGGAGTATCTTATTTGATCATGTATTGCAATAATTCTTTACTTTTTGTCAATTGAAGGGTAATTTACAGATTTTGGGATAACTCTTCCCCCTTCCCTCTCTTTGTAAGAAAGTCTACCTTGTTATTCTTTTTGTTTATGCACCCATTTTGTACAAGACTTATTGTACTTTCCTTTTATATTATTAGGCAACTAGCACTTTTGTAAAAAGTTGCTGTTTTTTTCTTTTGTTATTTTTGTTATGATTGTCAATGTTAAGAAGTACCATCTACAGTTTCCTTGTTTATTGATGGCACTTGCCTATATGTGTTGTTTTGCTGTCTCTTTTATCTATAAAATACTAATAAGGATTTAAAACAATGCACTAGGCTTACAGAGTATGTAAGGTCTAGCAAGGGGATCCCTGGATAGTATGCAGTGATTTATGAATACCATCATATGTGAGTCATGATTGGTTGATTTGTGGGGTCTACTTCACGTTATCGAATTTTGAAAATGTCGAACAGCAATAATATTGTAAATGCCATGCATCGAGAGTGTTGTTGTGGGATTGTGGTACAGTGAGGATCAGGAAATTTGCCCTTTCCTCACTGTAGTGTAATCTCGGAGTTGGTATATATAATTAGCGGGGGTGTGGGGGGTGCAACCCACCACAAGAACAGTTTAGATGTATGGCATTGACGATCATATTGCCATTAGACATTTTAGTCTTTCGACAACATGATATAGATATGATTTGTGTAGTACTCACAAATTATTGCAAACTGTAGTATGTACACCTAGTGTGATTCTTAAGACATCACTGCTCAGCTATGCAGCGATGCAAAACTGTGGAGCAACCTTTTTTCTGAGCCATATGTAAATGTAGCAGTGTCCGGGAATGGTCTATGTAAATTAGGCCTCTACGTCTCAGGGACATCGTCACCATTAAAAAAGTTGCACAGTAAGGGGATTTAGAGGTATTCAAATTGTGCAGCTTCTACAAAAGATATAAATGGACATTAGCCATGAAGTACCTATTCATTTCAATAGGGAATGTTGTCTTCCTAATCAAGTAGGTTGTAGCTGCATTTTGTTGCTTTAGGTTGTTGAGAGGGGCACCTTTCAACTTGTGTTCTAACTGCAAGGTAGGCAATTTATAATATTAATACCCATTTGTTAAACAGGTAGGCCTACTGGACACACAATCCATTTTCAGGGGTAATCCAGGAACAATGTCTGGCTTACTGACTTGCTCAAGGTCGAACAGAAGGCAAATAAGGGCTGAGTGAATTAAACCCTGCACACAACCTTAACCCTCTGTACCAACTGCCAGACAATTTACACACATTTTCTGGCAGAATTTAATGGAGGTGAGAGGCATGTGAAATATGTATGTCTCTGAATTGCACATATCTCTCAACTGTCCATATTTTCACAGAATGCACAGATTTTTCCCTCATATTTTTGGTCTGTTCCTCATAAAATTTGTGGTTATCTGGCAAATTATTATGGAAGACATCATTAAATAATGGTTGACATTTGAGTTTCACAGTTCATTTCCTTCAGAAAATGCATGCTAACACAAAAATTGTCATTTTAGCCACTTTCTAATTTTATAAGATCGATATTTAAAATCTGTCCCTATTTTTGGGCCTTTGTCCCATGATTATTTTAGGCTTTGTCCAGATTTCTCGCACTAAGAGGTTGATCAGTATGGAAAGGTTTGTTTGTGTCTTTTGGCTTTTCCTGCTTAGGGGTCGCCACAGCGGAACTCCGATCCGCTAATGATTGGCAGTAGAGTTTTACGTGCTGACCTGCCGGGCTTAACGCACAACCTTCAACGAAGGAATGCACTTTCATGCATGTCGCCACACAAAAGACGCTCTAACTGAGAATCGAATGGGCAACGTCTAACTGTGAGGCAACAACGCTACCGGAGCACCACCACTGCAGCCAAATAGCACAACTGTGCCAAACTGAACATAGTACCCTGCTCAACTCTGATGAATGTTTAGGAATACCGCTTTGTTTCTAGGGTACATTGAACTGGCTTGTTTATCAGGATCCATTTGCTTAATATAAGGTAGTTTTAACTTTTGTCTGTATTTTTTTATTTTATTTTATTTTTTCTTAAGTGTTTTCATTTTTATGTTATGATGCCAGATTGCACTCTGCTTCACATTACATTATACCTCTTTAGTTTTGCCAAAAAAAGCAGTATAACATCTGAGACTTTGGCAAGGTAGCAAAGCAGGAATAGAATATAGTTATTTTTTTGAATATCAAGTGCTTGTCATGCATTGTAATACCTTTGTAATAGATGGAGAACTCTGATTGTGCTCTTAAAACTGAGAAAACAATCAGCTTAAACATTTCATGTTGCCATGCTGTTTTCATATTATGGAGGTAAGAGTGAAAGCATAGTTTGTAATAAATAATGGCACAAAATATTGAGAGTGGCTTGGTTTCTGCAGGATTGTAGAATTCTGCACAGTCTTTTGAAGGTTTAACACATCACTTGTTGCCACAAAATGGCAGCTAGAACTTCCCATGCAATCATTTCTATATTAGGTAATGTCAGTATACCAGGAAATTACTTGTTTACATTTGTTTATTTGCTTTTGTAAGTTGCGTAAGTTGACTAATACATAAAAACACTTTTCAGCCACTACCTTGGACAAAAGAAGTCCAAAAAAGTATGGATAACTTAGTAACACATTTAGCACAGGTGATCTGCAAGAGTATTTACTACCACATACTTAATCATATGAGATCAGTTAGTTTTTGTTCAAGCATAATGGTTTGAATTTGCATTACTTGTAGATTCATAGGTTCATAGGAGGTTACTAGGCTAGCCGCCCTAGAGCCTTTACAAGTCTACCCATGCTCATCCCAAGTATCCCCATTTGTTCTTTTTTAGGTAGCTTGCAGAACAAATTTATGAACAGAGTAGGTCCGTGATCAACACCAGCTACCCCTGTCCATGATGGACATGGGTGCCACCCCAGGACAAATTTGCAGTCTCCCATCCAATTATCTAGGTTGTGTTTGAATAGAGTCAGTGAGGAGCTCTGTTTTGCATGAATAGGGAGTCTATTCCAGAGAAGTGGCAATCTCTGGGAGACATATCTGTCTATCTAGCATGAACTGTTAATGTCAGAAGCTAGGTTAAGATCCCCAGAGCAAGTGACTCTTGAGCCATTTGACTTGCAGATGTGCAGCATTTCCATTAGGGCAGGGCTAAAGATTGCCCTACAGGCCAGGCACAAGTCACCTCTCAGCAGCCTATAAGATACAGAGTAAAGTGACAGGGCTTTTGGCCAGTCCACATAGGGCATGGTTTGGAGTCCCTGTATTTTCATAGTGAGAATCCTCTGAGGTCTCTCCAGCTACTGCAGGTGTCTAGTAAAGTACATGTAAAAGGGTGCACTATACTGTATTAGTGGTCTGATGAGGGTCGAGTATAGTGGAGTTATAGCATCCTTTGACACGGATGCTATGCCCTAGCTTATGAGTTGCACTACATATAAGCCTTCCTTATGACTGTGAAAAATTGGAGGTGAAATTTCAGATTGCTATCAACCTGTGTTCCCAAGTCTCACACCACTGGGTCGGAGCTCAGGGGAGTGCTGTCAATATTGTAATTTGTAGGGAATTCCGTTTTGCCAAAGGGAATAATGATGCATTTTTTGGCATTTCATTTTAGACTATGGCTTTAGCACCAGTTATTTGTTTGTGTTAGCCATTATTGTAATATATTTGCATGATTGGGGGACTCAATGATTGCTCCCAGTTTGCATTCATCGGCGAACTTGGTGAACTAAAAACTGTCTTCTTTGGCCTGGACTTCTGAGAAATAAATGCCAAACAGTAAGAGGCTCAGCACAGACCTCTGTGGTTCTCCACTGGTTACAGGTCTACTGGTGGAGTTGGAGTCACCAATTTTGACAGAATGTGTTCTGTCGATGAGCCAGTTGGCTACCCATCTGGTAAAGTAAGGGTTAATCCCTATCTTCTAGAGTTTCTCAATGATGCTAGAGTGGGGAATTGTGTCAAAAGCCTTGGCAAGGTTGAGATAGGCTGTGTGCACTGTCTTACCATTGTACCTGGCATTGCTGACATTCTCAAATAAGTCTATCAGGTTTAATAAGCATGATCTACCCTTAATGAGGTGGCACAATATGTCACCTCATAGCAAGAGGTTCTCTGGTTCAATTCTCAGCTGAGGTGCCTTCTGTGTGGAGTCTGCATGTCCTCCCTGTGTCTGCGTGGATTTCTTCCAGGTGCTTCAGTTTCCTCCCATGTTATCAGGACATGCTCTGCAAGTGGATTGGTCACTATAAATTGGCCCTAGGTGTGAGTGTGCATGTGTGCGCTCTCTGAGCAAGGTTGGGCACAGGGCTGGTAACTTAACACTGTAAAACGCTACTGCCACTTGTTGTGCAGACCATTGATTCATTGTGGTGACCCCTAATGGGAGCAGCCAAAAGGAGAAGCTCTACCCTTAACGAAGTCAAACTTCAGCATTTTATTATTTAATGTACACAGCTGTTAGTGTGGTTTGGGGGTCCAAGGTCAATGCATCACAGAGAAACTGTGAGACAGGTGCTAGATTGTCTATTATCAATCACTCACCTAGGTGCATTGACCTCAAAGTAAGAACAATAAAGTTTATGGGAAGTGAGTGGTTTACCACTACATGGGATGCACAAGGACTTGCTTCTTGTAAAAAAACAAGTATTTGTTTTGTCACACTTACTCATAAATTTGGCAACTTTAGTAGATGCATTCAGAGAATGTATGAAGTCAGGCTGTAGTTTATGAAGCAGCCACTGAGTAAGGTACAGAGAATGTGCAGTGGACCCTTCAGGATGAAACCTTCACAGTCTAGTTGGTTATACTGGAATTCAGCTGGCTGCTAATACCTGCAACATGGAAGAATGTTTTTGATTTCATTCTTACCAGTAAGAGATAGATGCTCTTTAGCCTTGTAATAATCTATCTTATTGAGATATTCCAGAACTTTGTCTATTTAGAGGTACCAACAGTTAAGGAACTGAGGGTATAAGGACGTTATCCAGTTTCAATGGCTAAAAATAATAACGAAAAATAAATTAGCAAAACTGCTACTGCAAACCTGATTTAATCAATAGGCCAATAAATTCCCAGTGGGAAATGCTGTCAGCTTAATGGGTGAGCAGGCATGTTGTTCATAATGCTCAGGCATAAGTGAGAAACTTACATATGAATTCACTAGATATTCTTCAAAACCTAAAATAAAGGAAAGCAAATTCTGAAGAGAGCGAACATAATTCTAAAAGATATAAAGTGGTAAATAATACATTAAAAATATAAACATAAAATGTTTAGCTCATTAACCAGTCACAGGCAGCATGATGGTACATGAGGTATAAACAATGTGATGAAAACTGTAATGGGCTAGAAATATGTTATTTATTTTTGGTGGGCTAGAAAGGTGTTACTCTTTTCTTTCTCTAAAGGATAAAAAGTATGAAAAGTAAATTAGCTGTATTAAAGCTGTGCAAAAAATTTAAAAAATGTGCAAATAGTTCAAAATATAAAAATAAAATAGCTGTTTTGTACTTGTTTTTTCAAATAAATGTAGAAAATGTAAGACTGGTATATAACTGAATTTGCCACTGTATAAATGCATTTCAGTTTATGAATAAAATGGAAACATTGACTGCTGCAACTTCTAATGTTCCTTGGAAATTGTTGGAAATTGCTACACTTTGTCACAAGATGACAGTGCCTTATTCAGACAATAGCGTTCTGCCCCCCCCCCCCAAAAAAAAAAAGATATTCATCTGTGGAAACAGCAAGGTGTCTTCTACATTCAAACCAAAGGCACAGGGAATCCTGTTTGGACTTATCAATATATAACAGTAGTTACAGTATTCTCTGCTAGACCGTCTTCTGCGTGGAGATATGCGTGAATGGGTGTACCTCCGTTGAAGGTTGTGCATCAGGGCTGGTAACTCAGCACGTAAAAATCACCTACCAATCATTAGCGGACCGGAGTTCCGCTGTGGTGACCCCTAACCGGGAAAAGCCGAAAGATACAACAACTGCTTTGGTGGTACAGTATACATTTGGAAACAGAGCTACAGTACCAGTAAGAACTTTAAAAGTTCTTTTTCTTTTTTTTTTTTTCCTTAAAAGCAAGACTCACTAAGGATGAGGCACAATTTTAGCCAAATGTAGATAGTTAATGTTGAGAAAAGTCTAACTAACATCTAAACTAGAAACTGTCTTATTAAATGTTTTATTTTCTTGTGCAGTCTTTTCCTGTTTACATATTTACTTGGAAAGGAAATGCTTTATTTTTTTTATTTCAAGTAAAATATATTATTCATCTTTAAATTCTTGTGAAAGATATTTTATTTATTGGTGTAAGGGTTTATATATTTTAATCTGTTTTTCAAACTATGTTCCATCTGCCATTGGAAAATGAATGCTGAAAGTTAATTGCTACTATTTGAATATTTAAAGGTTGACTTATGTTGGTGTAAACAGGAAGGGACATTTTTGCTTTAGTACTATTCACAACAGGTTTCCAAGGTGAACAGCTTCTGGCACATTAGAACAATGTGGGTAAGGGAAGTCAGCAAGCCAGATTTCTTAATTTTGGGATAAGAATTGGTTCTAAGGGCTCAGTTAGTTGGGCTTGGGTGTGAAGCAGGGCTGAACATGCACCATGGCTGGATGAGGTGTCACACACCCCCTTGCAGCAGCACTACTGTAGACTCGGAGAATGTGTGAGTGTGTATTTGTTTTTGCTTGCGCACTTGTGTCTTTTTGTAGTGGGTAGGTGTGTATTGACATTTGTTTGTGTGTGTGTGTGTGTGTGTGTGTGTGTGTGTGTGTGTGTGTGTGTGTGTGTGTGTGTGTGTGTGTGTACGTGTGTGTGTGTGTGTGTGTGTGTGTGTGTGTGCGTGTGTGCGTGTGTGTGTGTGTGTGTGTGTGTGTGTGTGTGTGTGTGTGTGTGTGTGTGTGTGTGTGTGTGTGTGTTTGTAGAATAATTCTGCTCAGGTTTCAAGTACTGTTTGCTATGTTACACAGAATTCAGTCTGATGTTGGTGATATCCTGAAGAGCCAGTGATTGTAATTCTGATCTGTAGTTGAGTAGTGTGGAGTTTACTGGGTTTGGCTGGCCTTGCCTCTTCGCAAGGCAGATGTGCACCTTTACTGTATATCCTTAAGGCCAATTGTGCTCTGTATACAGAGCTATATTATGGACCTTATGGTCTTGGATCTGAAAATTGTAACAGATCTATTTATTTTGTGTGACAATAGCACATAATTTCAGATTAAGCAGGGTGTAGGACCTGTAAAGCCTATTTTGGACATGTGGGCCTGGAGCTCCAGCTCCATCAGCCTAATTCTTAATTGGTTCCTGTCTGTATATTAACGGGTATGTGTGGAACCAAATACAGCTGCCCACTTGTCACATATTAATTGGTAGGAATAGCATCATGTAAATTTGACTTCTGTGGGCTGTAAAACAGTTTTGGTTACCAAAAATTGTGCATATCCATATGGCTTCATGATTGCACAGCAGTTAGTTTATTTTCTAGTTAGATCTAACCTCACTGAGACAGTTGCCTGGTGTCAAAGCCATGGCCTCAAGCTCAATGCCAAAAAGGTCTATATTATAAACACGAATGCTTACCTTATCAAATCCCTAAACGTTGACTCGTCCTCATCGAACCGCATAAACACCAAACAACTTAAACCACGAAATTCAAAACATCGAACTATTATACTTGTCCCACTCCACCGCCCACTATATACTACCAACACAAACAAACTAAATAAACCACATATATACACTAACCAAAACCTTACTTCTAGCCCTAAACAAAACTCTGCTTCTAACCCTACACTAAATCTTAAATATACCACCAAGTATGCACTTAGCTTAACCCACACCCTAACCCTAAGGTCCGTAACTATCGCACACTTACCTTAAAAAGGAAAACCCAAACAAACTAAATAATCCACACACATACACTTAACAAAACCCTACACTAAATCTAACATACATTACCATCCATGCACTTACCTTAACCTGCACCCTAACCCTATGGAGCTATACCACAGAAGGCCAACCATGACAATTCGACATTTCCAGTTTTGCTCTTCTGGACGTTTGATGTTTTTGCGTTTTGACAAAGATGGGTCGACATTTACAGATTCGATAAGGTAAGCGTTCGAGTTACTAATACAGACCCTGCCAAAAAGTACATTGTCATCCCTTTTGGTAAAAACTCTGTACACATGAACTGCCACATAGGCGATAGTCTACTTAACACCGAAAGTGTGATAAGAGACCTTGGGACACAGGTGGACAGCAGTCTTTCCTTTGATAATCACATCACCACAGTAGTCAGGAAATTCTTCTACGTGGCACACCTCATCACAAAAGTTTTTTCATCCAGGAAAAAAGAGGTTATTGTTCCCCTCTACTCGTCACTCATTAGACCCATTATAGAGTACAACACCCCTTTTGGTATGTACCTCACAAGACATCTACAACAACTAGAAAGGCCACAGAAATACCTCACAAAGAGGATTACTGGCCTCAAACACATGCCCTATGCAGACCGTCTCAAAAAACTCCAGCTTTACTCCAGCCTACTCAAAGGCGATCTCTGACAAAGCTATGTCAAACCCAGAACTGTTAGACATGCTCCACTTAAAGAAATCCCAAGCCCTCCGAGCTACATGCTCTGGGGACCTAAACCTTGTTACCACAATAAACAGAGCATACTGGAGGGATAGATTCCTGTCCCAGAGGCTTCCCATATTCGGGAACAAACTACCTATCTATATCAAACAAAGCTCCTCATTAGCACTCTTCAAGAAAAATCCTGATTGGATGGGATAGGAAATTCAACCCGGGGATCACTTCTGTGGCTCTGCTCGACAGGAACACAGGAAAATAATTTTCTTGGGTGGTGAAAGCCAGGGTACCTTTGTAGTTAGGCTTATATAGGCCCTAGGGCCAATAGCCTAGTACCTACCTATGAACCTATGAACTATCAGTGCAACAGTTGACTAAGGATTTCTTCATTTCTGTTGATCATGGTGTGTGTGGTGGCAATAGAAGAACTGTAAAATCCCTATGTTGGCATGTCCAAGGAGGATGCAATATCAGACTTGTGTGGAGTTGAAATACAGTACACTGAAATTGAAGACAGTCAGGCCTTTGCTTTAAGTACAAAACATGCAACAAAGCAATTCAGCCCATCATCAGATGACCATAAAATGAAGACTGATTTACTGTAACTAGAGCTAGAGTTACAGATAAAATTCCTTGAAGCAGCTTTAAGAATAAAACAAACTAAGGTGCAAAGGGATTGAGTTCAAGTTGCTGAAAGAGAAAAAACATGAAAGAAAAATTGCAGTATCAGCATGGGAGAGAGAGAAGTTAGCTCTTCTTCAAAGTCATATGGGGAACCCAAACCAATAAAATTTTATTCTTTATCTCATTTAATAACCTCTAACCAACAATCTCACTATTAAATCACTTGCAAAATCACAATTTTTCTCAATATAAGTGAAAAATTAAATGCAGATGTACTGATGTCTGTGCATACACTGTTGGAAACTCCTGGTGTTCTTGCTGAAGTGTGATTCTCAAACAATCTGGAAATATATAGCTGATTGATAAATATATTTCTTGGCATTTTAACCTTTCAGAGTTCTGCATTGTCTTAATTTTGCCTGACTGAATTATTTTATATATTTTCTGGCATTGTTTTATGTTTCTCATCTGTCCTGTAACATTTTTTTCCCTTCCCACCCTATTCTTGTAGTGTTGTTATAGTTGGTGGCTTTGCTGTTGCCTGTCCCTACTGTAAATTTGATCTGGGACACCCCTCTCAGTCTGCTGTTCACTCTACTTAATACAGAAAGAACATTTGAGAAGGCCAACCCACTTATGTTCTTAACCTTGAATTTTTTTCAAGTCCTCCTTCCTCTCTCCTAGCACTTTATTAAAAAAAAATGCTCTTCATTTTGCTTTTGTCTCTTCTTAATAGTACTCAGTTGCATTTATTCTGCTGCATTTATTACTGCTTGGTAGTAGCCTGATTAAATCATAACTTTTGGTTTAAGCACTTGGGCTTCAGGCCAGTTATTTTACATTAAGAAGGTTTGTGGTCTGCACTCTTGTGGGAGGAGAGGTTAAATTCTGCCCTTCTGAGCTGGGAATTTCTGGTTAAAGGATTATTGTGCCTGCTTTTTTGAACTGTTTCTTTCTGAAATTGGTGCTCTTTGTTTGCTGTAGCATAGACTAGATTCAGACATGCTGAATCTAGCTTTGTTTGTAAAACTTGAGCACTAATCCAGGCCATCTTTTTGGAGAAGGTTCCTCTGCATCATAGTGGCAGGAGTGTACAGTTAGAACTTGTCTGATTGAAGACTGCTGGAACAGTGCTCAGTTTTGAGCTTTTTTACTGGTTAATTGGATAATTTGTTGAAATCAGTTTGCTCGTTTTCTATTGTTATATAAAAAAATTGCAATTTATTCATCTGCTTTTACTGTATTTGTGTTTCTGCCTACTTTATTCCATTTATTCTGCTGCATTTATTACTGCTTGTTAGTAGCCTGAATAAATTGTAATTGTTATTCTAAGCCTTTGGTTGAAGCACTTGGGCTTCAGACCAGTTGTTTTACATTATGAAGGTTTGTGGTCTGCACTGTTGAAGCAGGACAGGTAGCTTACATCCTTCTAAGTTGGGAGGTGCTAATTGAAGGCTTAGTGTCTGTTATTCTAAAAGTGTATTAGTTCTGGTTTAAACACTTGGGCTTTGGGCCAGTTATTTTACATTAAGAAGGTGTGGCCTGCACTCTTGTGGGAGGAGAGGGTAGATTCTGCCCTTCTGAGCTGGGAGTTTCTGGTTAAAGGCTTATTGTGCCTGCTTATTTGAACTGTTTCTTTCTGAAACTGGTACGCCTTGTTTGCTGTAGCATAGACTAAATTCAGACCTAGTGAATCTAGCTTTGTTTATATAACTTGAGCACTAATCCAGACCATCTTTTTTTGGACAAGGTTCCCCTGCACCCCAGTGGCAGGAGTGTGCAGTTAGAACTTGTCTCATCGAAGACTGCTGGAACGGGGCTCAATTTTTAGCTTTTTATTGGTTAATTGGTTCAAATCAGTTTGCACATTTGCTAGTGTTATAGTACAAAAAAAATACACTTTATGCATCAGCTCTTAGCTAGGGTTAAACTATTCCCAGCGCCATAAAGTCTGCTCTTCATATTTTCCCATAGATTTGAGTGCTAAAACTAAAAACACTGGCTAGTTCTGTTTCTTTAAGCTCAGCATTTGTTCAGAACTCATTGTAAGCACTAAAAGCTACAAATTACTACAGCACTCAACTTTCCTCACTTGTCTAGAGGAAAACAGTTGTTCATACTTAATAAATAAGCACTTATAAAGGCATGTCTAAGGGTCAGCTCCCGGTGTTTTCTCCTGTCTACCTGATGAATCTGGGCATCTTGGGGCAATGTAGCAATTGTCTCACGTACACAGACAACCCTCTCCTTCTACCACCCAACACTACAACCTGTGAGAAATGCACTTATATAGCCAAACTAAGCAAAGCTCTCTTCACCCAAGACTGGACTAGACAGTCAAGAGGAGAAGGTAAACACTTGCACCACACCACACTCATCACATAGTCCCTCAAAACCTACACCACCAAAACACACACATAGCAACACAAAATACACACCTACATTCATGGAGGCTCTCAATAAAAATCTGCTCAAGCAACAGAGACCTCCAAAGCAGAAACACAAGCAACCTCCACCTGCCAATACAACCCAAATGACACATAGCCCACAAGCTCAGTGTGACACTCAACCACAGCCCATAAGGCATAACAATGTACCCAACACTCTAGTCATAGGTGACTCTATAGTCAGGCACACTGATGTTCCACTCACAAGATTAAACAAGGAGAAAGTTACTGTCAGCTGCCTGTCAGGTGCCAGGATCCACAACATAATGCTTGCACTCAGGTCACTCCAAAACAAGTACAAATATGACTCTGTCATTGTCCATGTTGGTGTGAATGACCTGAGATGTACCTCCCTGGACTACATGAAAAGAGACATGGAGGAGCTCTCTGATCTTGTAGCCTAGGCAGGTATGACCCTAGTCCTGAGTAGCATCCTGCCATCACCCAGAATGATACCACAGTTCAAGGACAAAATGATTGATTTCACAATTGGCTAAGCTTCTAGTGTCATTCTAAGGGATCCAGTATCTGTCTGCCTGGGATGACATAATCGACAGACCACGATGCTTTGCCAGAGATGACCTGCGCCTGTCGCCCTTGGGATTCTGGATACTGGCTAAGGATCTTGCCACCCCTATAGTGCCTTTTTTAGGCAAGGTTCAAATGACAAATTCACCACCATAACAGGTACAAGCAAGCAAAATCTGAGGGTAATGCTACTCAATGCTAGAAGTCTAAACCTCAAAATGCATCCACTTGAGGCACTCCTTAAAATGGAGAACATCGACATCTGTGCAGCGAGAGAGACCTAGTTCAAAGTTCCAGAGAGAACCACTGCATTACCAGGACATAATTCATACCACACCTTTTGGCCACCTAACCTGGACCAAAACACTAAAGGCGGAGGCATGTCCATATTTATTAATGATATCCACACCTCCAGGCTAGTTGCTCAGCATAATGCACCCGAGATTATCCAAGTTCAACTAACTCTGGGCAAGATCGCAATCCATATTGTAACTTGGTACATATCCCGCACCATGCCCAGGATTCCCACTCCTCATTTCTTGATACACTGGAAAATATTAGGGTACAACTAAACACCCTAATAATGGGCAATTTCAACTACCCCACCATCAACTGGGAAAACTACTCATGTACCAACTCTTTTGCTCAATGTTTTCTGGAATTCATAAATAAAAGACCTTGGGACACAGGTGGACAGTAGTCTCTCCTTTGATAATTACATCACCACAGTAGTCAGGAAATCCTTCTATGTGGCACACATCATCAGAAAAGGTTTCTCATCCAGGAAAAAAGAGTTCATTGTTCCCCTCTACTCTTCACTCATTAGACCCATTATAGAGTAGAGTGCCCCTTTTGGTATGTACCTCACAAGACATCTACAACAACTGGAAAGACCACAGAAATACCTCACAAAGAGGATTACCGACCTCAAACAGATGCCCTCCACAGACCGTCTTAAAAAACTCCAGCTTTACTCCATCACAAACTGCTTACTCAGAGGTGATCTCTGTCTAACATACAAATCTATGTCAAACCCAGAGCTGTTGGACATGCTCTACTTAAAAAAAATACCAATCCCTCCGAGATACACAGTCTAGGAACCTACACTTTGTCACCACAATAAATAGAACATGCTGGAGGGATAGATTCCTGTCCCAGAGACTTCCCATACTCTGGAATAAACTACCTATCTATATCAAACAAAGCTTCTCATTAGCACTCTTCAAGAAAAATCTTGATGATTGGAAATAGGAAATTCCCCCCAGGGATCACCTTTGTGGCTCTGTTCGACAGGGCACAGGAAAATAATTTTCTTGGGTGGCAAAAGCCAGTGTATCGTTTTGTATAGTCCCTAGGGCCAATAGCCTAGTACCTACCTATGAACCTATGAATTCTGCTTCCCTTGTAAACCAAAGTCTGATCACTGAATTAAACTTTGCAGACTATTAACCTTTTCTGCAGTATATTATTAACTTTCTTGCGCAGTACTAATAAAATAACTTGACTATATAACAGACGACACATACAGTACTGTACAGTTTACAGCTCTACTGCTTCAGGTTAAACTTTTTAGACAGCACAGATGATAATCTCCAGTAGACAGATCTAATAAGAAATCAGATCTAACATCATACACTTCTAATGTCCTTTTTATGTGTTCTTCTGTACCATCCGGATCTTGTTCATGAAACAGTATGTTGTTGTTTAATATCTAAATCCAAAAACCGGTTCAAAAAACCAGCAACACAGTCTGAGAAGAGTCAAATAACACTATTTATTCCACTGTTTAAAACTCTTTTCGTCAGCTTGATAGCAAACTTCTTCAGAAACAGTTACATCAATAAAAACCTTTCCTATAAGTAAGACAGGTGATCAGCATTCACCAATTGCATCACTTTGTTCTACTTAAGCAAACACACTTTAAAATTAAAGTGACAACTGCTGATAACCAGTAATAAAACAACATTAAAGTATATAAACACATTAAAGTATGTAAACATGTCTACGACAGTGACCACAATACACAAAGGTAAAAACATTAAAAGTTATTTTGTATAACCCAACCCTTGACAGAAATAATATATGTTTCTAACAAAATATGACTCATCTCTGCAAGCTCTTTAGTTTGAGAAAGCTACTAATTGAGCATGAGTCATTCAACCCAGGAAAATTGTAGGCATTCAGCCTCACTTGCCAAGCTAATTCAAGTTCTTCAAGTTTGAGTGGTCTAGGGCCTCCCCTACTGTCATACTTGGCTTGATCAATGATAATAAATTTAAAAGCATGTTCTTTATTAGAAATAATGTGCTTAGCTAGCGCATTCTCCAGTTTACATTTATTCATAGCATATTGGTGTTCATAAATTCTGTCACGGTGCCTCCGCTCCGTCTTTCCTATATAGAAAGCAGGACAGAATGTACACCTAGCCAAGTAAACTACAAAAGACAAATTACAGTTAAATCTGCCTTTCAATTTATAAGTTGTACCGTTAACCTTAAACGAATTAGTGACTTCTACAAGTTTACAATAGTTGCAATTTTGACATTTATTCATCCCAGTATTCCATACTACTTGGGTGCATTGCTGTTCTAAGAGGGTTTGAAGGTTCTTTCCTCTACTAAATGTCACTCTAGGGGTCTCACCTACTTTAACATAAATGTTAGGATACATCTTAAACAGGTCCCAATTTTTCTGTAATATGTCCAGACATGAGTAACTGTGTGAACTGAATGTAGTGATAAAGGACAATGTAACATTCTTGTCCTCACTAACCTGGCTGATGAAAAGCACTTTAAACAGTGGAATAAATAGTGTTATTTGACTCTTCTCGGACTGTGTTGCTGGTTTTTCGAACCTGCTTTTGGATTTATTTAGTTTCTTGCCTTGTTTGTGTTCCCAGTTGTTTAATATCTTTGTAATTTGCAGTCTGTTACTTTGGTATTTTCAGATGTCATCTGTTTCAAGGTGAATAAGTTTTAGGAGTTGTTTTGTTCCTTTCTGTGATCTGGTAGGGAATCTTGCACCTGGGTCTCAGGAATTTCTTATCAGTATTTTTCCTTGGCTTTCTACCAGACACTATTACATACAGTTGTATGCCTTTTTTACTTGAATTAAGGCAATATCCTTATCAGCATTTTCTTCAAGCTGTACCAGACCCTGAACATTCATAGGTTCATAGGTAGGTCCTAGGCTATTGGCCCTAGGGCATAATTAAGCCTAGCCCTAAATTTTGTGTTATAGCACTCCCTTTCAGGCGGTTTAGTTACCTGCACCCCTGTTGAGCAGGGCCACAGAAATGATTCCTGGGGAGAATTTCCTTTTTCCCATCCACTCATCAAGATTTCTCTTGAAGAGTGCCAATGAGGAGCTCTGCCTCACATATATGAGGACCCTGTACCAGAGCAAGGGGAGTCTCTGAGACATGAATCTGTCCCTCCAACATGTCCTGTTTATTGATGATGTCAGGTTTATGTCCCTTGAGTGTGTAGCTCTGGTGGATTGGGTTTTCCTTAGGTGGAGCATTTCTAGCAATTCAGGGTTTGACATAGCCTTGTATATCAGACAGAGATCATCTCTGAGTAGCCGATACGTGACCGAGTACATACTGAGTTTTTTTAGCCTCATGGCATAGGGCTTCTGCTTAAGGCCCTTTATCCTCTTTGTGAGGTACTTTTGAGGGCTTTCTAGCTGTTGCAGATGTCTTGTTAGGTACATCTCGAATGGGGCATTATATTCAATAATGGGTCTAATTAGTGATGAGTAAAGGGGGACAATAACTTCCTTATTCCTAGATGCAAACCCCTTTGTAATAAGGTGGGCCATGTAGAAGAATTTTCTAACCACTTTAGCAATGTGGTTGTCAAAAGAGAGGTTAATGTCATGTTACATTACAGCTGGATGCCATTTTTACTTGATTTGTAGCTAAGAACAGTTTAACCCTTTAATCAGGGGTGGCCCGTGCTATTGGACTGCCGGACTGCAGCCCCCCCCAGCTGTAAACAATAAAGAAATTAAAAGAAAATAAAAGATAAAAAAAATTCAAAATTTGCACATGCGCACTAGTCCGGACTGCTGCTGAGACAGTCTGGAACATGTGCAGACTGTTTAAGGAGCAGTCCGGACTGGGAAACATGTAAGAGCATGATCCCAGAAGTCTATGCAGTTGTAACTGCTGGGAAACTCATCGGAGCCAGACTGCAACGTCAGCAGTCTGGAAGATCTTGCGATGGGATTTGGAGCTATGTGGACGGAAAGATCTTGTGATGGGATTTGGAGCTATGTGGACGGGAAGATCTCGCAATGGGATTTGGAGCTATGTGGACACTGGACAGGCAGCTATGGATATATGTTATGGCACGGTTTGGTTATATGTGTGGACGGGGATTTTGGAGCAGTGGTTTGGTTATATGTGTGGACGGGGATTTTGGAGCAGCTACGAGATCTACTACAGGTAAGGAAGGGTGTCTGTGTGTGGAGCAGCTACGAGATCTACTACAGGTAAGGAAGGGTGTGTGTGTGGAGCAGCTACGAGATCTACTACAGGTAAGGAAGGGTGTGTGTGTGTGTGTGTGTGTGTGTGTGTGTGTGTGTGTGTGTGTGTGTGTGTGTGTGTGTGTGTGTGTGTGTGTGTGTGTGTGTGTGTGCACGTGTGTGTGCGTGTGTGTGTGTAAATGCCCCAGTTGCTATATACTGGTGGCTAGACTCATGGTGGTGGTAGGGAATACCTCAGGCTTGAACCCTGTACCTTGTATGCATGTGTTAAAGACCTGAATTCCCTACCCACCACCATTTGTAAAAAAATTGCAGATTTTTGCCTCATATTTGATCTGATCTGTTCCTCATAATATCTGTGGTTTATAAATGTTACAATGCCTGATATTTGATGGTGCAGTGGTAGCATTGTTGCCTCACAGCTGCAGGTTCTCAGGTTTGATTCTTGGCTGGGGTGCCTTCTTTGTGGGATCTGCATCTTCTCCCTGTGTTTGTGTGGGTTTGCTTTTGTGTCCTCCCATGTTACAAAGACATGTCTGCATTATTTCTTCCTGGGCCTCTGCTGAAAAAATTGTTTTTTTGTTCCAAGTCAGACTGTCCTGATTAACAGATGTTAAATAAAACTGACAGGCATTTGAATTTCAGACTTCAGGTTTCTGAATGTTTAATTTCTTACATATTTGATGGTGCAGTGGTAGCATTGTTGCCTCACAGCTATAGGTTTTCTGGTTTGATTCTTGGCTGGAGTGCCTTCTGTTTGGAGTCTGCATCTTATCCCTGTGTTTGTGTGGATTTGTTCTGGTGTCCTGCCATTTTACAAGATAAATATTTGAAATTTGTCCTTATTTTTGGGGCTGTATTACCCCATTATTGGCTTTGTCCAGGTTTTTTGTGCTAAGGTTGACAGCTATGGCAAGACCTGAATTCACTGAATATGTTTGAGGGCTGTATTCCCTCATTACTGGGTTTGTCCAGGTGTTTTCTGCTAAGAAGTTCAAGGTTGACAGCTATGGTGAGCACTGAATTCATTAAATGTTAGCCATTTAAGTTTCAGTCTTACGCTCTTTCACAAAGCAGCTGATATGGCATAGTGGTACGTTGCTCTTTTGCACAGGGACATTGGTAGTAAAATGTATGGTGGTAACAAAGCAGCTGATTTGGCATAGTGGTATGTTGCTCTGACTCTTTTGCACAGGGACATTGGTAGTAAAATGTATGGTGGTAACACAGCATTTTTCTTTCACAAAGCAGCTGATTTGGCATAGTGGTATGTTGCTCTGACTCTTTTGCACAGGGACCTTGGTAGTAAAATGTATGGTGGTAGCACAGCATTTTATTCTAGCAACTTTCCAAGATTATACAAGCAATGTTTAATGTGTCCCTGGTTTTTGGGCTTTTGACCCCCCCAATAAATTTGGCTTTTTTCAGATTTCTTGTGCTGCAAAGGTGAGATGCAGTTGAGTATTGAGTAGATTTTACAAGGAGCTGAGAGCTGCAGGGGAAGAGAAGTTTAGTGCTGCGTATGCTAAGTTAGCTTGCATTGTTAATAGCACAATAGGTTGTGTACTTGCTTTTGATGCAGAAAGTTGTTGGTTCTACTCCCACAAGGGGTGAATGCTGCCATACAGAAAAAGTTAAGATACTAACTATGAGCCTGTTATCAGTTTGCCATCCATTCCCTATTGCAATATTACTAGCTTATCATTTTTAATGTAATATAGGCAATTTATTCCTCAGGGGCATCAGACACTTTATTTTTCGATGAAACCATGAAATATAAAGGTGTTTGCTAGCAGCAACTTCTTCATTAGTTACAGATTTATTTAATGTGGAATTATTTAGATGACTTTTTTACTTCTTCAGAGATTGTGCATATTTACTGATAATGGTGGACTGTAGAATTGTGCATATTTACTGAGAATGGTGGACTGTAGAATTGTGCATATTTACTGATAATGGTGGACTGTAGAATTGTGCATATTTACTGATAATGATGGACTGTAGAAGTTTGAGTAGACTTTTATGATGGAAATGTTCTGAACTGGGCAGTTGTGTCATTATGGGTGCATGCATTTTGTTTCATTGTTTACTGGAAAGATGTTCTGAATTGGGCAGTTTTGTCATTATTGGTGCATGCGTTTTGTTTCATAGTTTACTGGAAAAATGTTCAAAATAATAGGAAGGTGTATCAAAGAGCACATGTATGTTTCATATGCAAGGGGCCTATGATTTGAAAACAGCCCAGAATTAATCTTTATCTGCCACTGGTAAAATGTATTTTCTTTGAATGTGAGTTTCAAAGGTAGAGAAGTTTTAATGCTAAGCTTGTTTAGCAGATGTCTTAGTGTTTGTGCTGTAAAATGCAAAATAAAACTCTCAAATGAAGCCCAAATCATCATAGAAGTAAATCAGTATGCACATTAGTGTTTATGGTAAATGGAGTGAAATAGCCAAGTAATGGATCACCTCGCTGGCCTTGTTCAAGAGGAATCTTAACCAATGGATGGGAGATCGCAGATATACCCCAGGGATTACTTCAGTGTCACTGTTTAACAGAGGCACAGCAAAATAATAGGCATAGTTTTATTCAAACTAAAGGGGTGGCGAAAGCCACATAACTATGGGCTAGGCTTATAAATGCCCTTGGGCAGATAGCCTAGTATGAACCTATGAACCTATTGGAATGGCTGCAGGGGGAGGCTCCATTCGACCATGATTTTGTGAGGGGGAAGGGCGGCAAACTTAAAGACAGTCTCAGCTGAACTATAGCTCCCAACTGTCCAGATTTTCAAAGAATGAATAGATTTTTGCTTCTTATTTTTGGTTTGTTCCTCATAAAATGTGTGGTTTTCTGGCAAATCATTTAGGAATTAAGTCACTAAATAATGACACACTGAGTTTCAGACTTCATAACCTTCAAAAAAATGCATGCTAAAGTAAAACCTGTTGTTCTATCAACTGTCTCACTTCATACAAGAGCAATTTTTAGTACTGTTTATATGTTCCCCCAATATATTTGGCCTTGTCCAGATTTATTGCATTAATAGGTTGAGATGTACATGCAAATAAATTGCTTTATAGAATTAGGCATAGCCAAACCTCTCAACTGTCCCTGATTTTGGCTCAAAATGTTGCTCTTCCCCATAATAATCCCTCCACAAAATAGCAATTTTGGAAGAAAACATGGAGGGTTTACAATTAAGAAATAACTGTAATACAGTTTGACAATGATTTGACAATGATCCATCTTACATTTACCGTAAAGGTAAAAGTATTAAAAATATCTTGGAGGCAGGTCAGAAAACTAATTCTATTTACAATAGTAACAGATCAAAGAAAGGACTATATAAATGTGGAAAATGTAACTATTGTACACACTTAATTTGTGGAGACACACTTTATTTAAAAGCGAGAAACATGACTTTACATCTCAACACCTTCGCCAACTGTGACACTATAGGAATCATATATATAGCCATTTGTAAAAAATGTTCCTCTTTCTATGTGGGCAAGAGTGAGAGAAGGCTCAGGCAGAGAATATATGAGCACCTATATGATGTCAGGGTAAGAAATGAAAAGAACGCCCTTAGTAAGCATTCAACAAAATGTGAGACCCCTGGATACCAGTTTTTTATTTTGGAGGTTGTCCCCACCAACCCCAGAGGTGGCATGTGGGAAACACTTATTGAATACAAAGAATTGTATTGGCAACTCCTTCTTGATGCAAATAGGAAATTAGGGCTCAATGAAATGGTGTCGATAGCCCCAGTATTAAAACTGAGGGCTGCAAAACTCTAATTTTATATATATATTTTTCAAAATATATATTTTTTATATATATTTTTTAAATTGTATTACACATATTATTAGTACAAACAATGAATCCTTTAAAATCTTTTAAAATCTTTTAAAATGTTTTTAATATTCACTATTTTGGTAAGGAAAATGTTTTCTATTTTAAGATGTATTATTAATTCATACCACTAGATGGCTTTACTACCTTATTTATTTAAATACACCTTTTGTGAAAGACAGTATTTAAGTCATCAAGTTTATCAATTACAATTAAAGTATTTTTATCATGTTTTTAATATATAACCTTTACATGATGAGTTTAGTTATTGTAGAAGTTTAAATCTTTGTATTTTAACCTTACGGCTTTTATGTTTAAAAATTCTATGTATTCTTGCACTTTAAGCACTTTACAATACGATTGGTCAATGCAGTGATGACAAAATTCAAATGGTATATAAAAACACTAATTAAACAATATGGCCAGTATTACTGATGAAGTTGGGGACGAAAACGTTTGTTGGATACGTTATGGAGTGTATTTTCTTGTGATCAGCGTTTATCTGGAGTGTTGAAGTGTCTTTGTGGCTGCTTTTGGAATAAAAGCATTTATATACTTTCCAGGATCAGGATTTGTTTGTGCTTGGTACAGTGGTTTTCTACTTTTACAAGTTTGCTAATTTTTCCACTTGCTCATTGATTTTTTATCAGTTTGTGTATGGAGCAAACACCGAGCGCAGATCAGGGTCCTAGGAGTACTGAGACAGGAGAGATGCGTAAGTTGATTGGACAACTAACGCAATTGATCGGACTACTGACGCCGCTAAGCCAATCATTTGTTACGCTCGCCTCTTCCTTACAGCTACCAGGAAATCAGGAGGCTATACAGAAAGCTGTTGGTATGAGGGAGAACACAACGGACATTTCGAAACAAGTAACTGTAAACGTAGATGAAAGCGACACTAGCGACAACAGCCTAGAGGGTTTTCCTCACATTACTGTGGATTTTACAAACACTAACACCAACGAAGCCGAAGGCATGGCGGCAAGACCGAAAGTACAAAGAAAACAACACCATGGTGCCAGGGACAGACCAAATAACATTCCAGGTACACAGAAATTGGTTTCTGAATGTTTGAATGCTAAATATGGTTTTAGTTTGGAGCACGGCTCCACTAAATACAGTGCTACCTTTTTCACATTGCTAAATGACCTGGAATTTTTTCTAACCAAATACAAGACTTTGGACATTGACAATGACTATCTTAAGCACTGTATTTCTCTCAATATTGTTCCCAAAGGCCTAAGGGTCTGCAAGTACCCTAATAATGTTACAGAGGGCTCTGATTTTTGTAATGAATTAACCTCTATCTTTGACAATTGTGGGTTCAATATAATGAAAGCTATTATTAAAAACAATGAGAGATTAATGGTAAAGTTGCAATATGACATTGAAAATATTAACAAAGCCATTTTAAATGATTTATTGTATACAGTTGAAGCTAATAGAGTGAAATATCAGGGTGTGTTTAAAAATGTTGATGCAAAGTGCAAAGAGATACAAAACAGAAAGATAGGTAAAATCAAAAGGGACGAAGAAGAGTATAAAACCAACACACACTACCCAAAACCAAAAACTACATTTAGAAATAGTTATGGTAATTGGGGGAGGGAAGAAAGACGTGATTGTGATTGGGGGGAACTTGAATATGAAGAAGAACAAGAACAAAATTTTGAACCAGAGGAATACCCACCCCTACGAAGATCAGAGAGACTAATGAACCAAGACAAAGTCTATTATAATTCAAAAAACTACAGGGGGAGGGGGGGGGAGGCAATTTCAAACGAGACAACAGACCTGGAATTAGTTGATGGCATTACCAAAGATATGTTTACTTTTACCTATGATGGTTTCAACATTTTCAACTATTCCAAAGTCAGTATAGACAAATCCTGGTTTGACTTATTTTCAAAGGGATTTACCTTTATTCCCACCCAAAAAATGGACATATTCAAACTACTGATAGACATAAAGTTATTCATTCGGAAAAAGAATTTGGAATTGTTCTTCAAAGGTAGAAACTTAGATTGTGATGTTAATCAATTGAAGCGTAATAGTACATTCAACCCCCCCACACATCCTCAGCTCAGAAATTTTGAGCTAAAAGTGGAAAATGAAATTAGAACCAATTTAACAACGAAATATTTCCATTCTAATTTAACGTACGATGAAAAGAACACCTTAAGAACTATTAGCAATAATCGTGATCTGAGGGTTATGAAACCCAACAAGGGTGGGGGTGTTGTTGTAATGGAGACAATACAATACGAAGGAAAAATGCTCGAGTTGTTAAATGATTCAGAAAAATACACTAGGGTCTCGATCAATGAGGTTAATATTGCCTACAGAAAGATTCAAGGCTTATTACATGACATGTTGATGGAAGGATCTATTGATCAAGGTACTTATAGATACCTGGTGGTTGAGAAACCAAAAATCCCGTGTATCTTTGGGATCCCCAAAGTGCATAAAAACAGCCGTGATCCACCGCTTAGACCAATTGTGTCAGCTGAGGGCTCAATTACAGCCCCTTTAGCGAAATTTGTGGATCACAAAGTGAAAAACATTCTGGAGGGCTGTGGCAACATTTTGAAAGATTCATGGGATCTCTTGAGGAAAATTAAGCCTACCTTATATACTGACAATGTTGCCTTTGGCATGATGGATGTTATTGACTTATTTGGATGCATTCCTCATGACATAGGGTTATATTGGTTTGAGGAAAAGCTAGTTGCAAGCAAAAGGTTGACTCACACAGATTTTAGAAACACCTTAACCTTGATGGAAGTAGTATTGAAAAATAATTTTATCTACTTCCAAGGAGAATATTTTAAACAAGAAAAAGGCGTTGCAATGGGTGCACACTGCGCCCCAGCCTATGCCAACATTATTATGGCATATTGGGAAGAAAAATATCTTCTAAATTCCCCACTCTTAAACGAATGTGTTTTATATACAAGGTTTTTGGATGATCTATGCTTTTTCTGGAAAGGGAGTAAGGAACAATTTTCGAACCTCTTTGTTTATTTAAACAACACTTCTAGTTTTTTAAAATTTACTAGTAATTTTGACATTCAAGAATTGAGATACCTAGATGTTTGTATTGAGAAGAAACATGGATCTTTCACATCACGTATTCACAGAAAGGACACCTTCTCTAATTCTTACTTGCATTACACCAGTTGCCATCCCGCCCATCAGAAGAAAGGGGTAGTAAAAGGGCAACTGGTGAGGCTGAGTAGGATGACCTCGGACAATGAAGTTTTCCTTGAAGAAAGCAATTTTTTAAGGAATCTATTTATCAAGCGAGGGTATCCATTAGAACTTTTTAACAAAGTGATGGATGAAGTAAATATCAAAAGAAGTGATTCTTTTGCCCCTATTTTGGGCAAGGATGAGAACTTGGTTTTAGTTGAACAGCATGAACAAAAGAAGGGAGAGAATAGGTCTGGACTTATTACCACCTTTTGTCAACAATCAGCATTTTTAAGAAACATTTTCTCTAGGGAATGGAATAGCGTTTCCAAATTTTCTGATTTAGAACATATTTTTGACAATGATCCATCTTACATTTACCGTAAAGGTAAAAGTATTAAAAATATCTTGGAGGCAGGTCAGAAAACTAATTCTATTTACAATAGTAACAGATCAAATAAAGGACTATATAAATGTGGAAAATGTAACTATTGTACACACTTAATTTGTGGAGACACACTTTATTTAAAAGCGAGAAACATGACTTTACATCTTAACACCTTCGCCAACTGTGACACTGTAGGAATCATATATATAGCCATTTGTAAAAAATGTTCCTCTTTCTATGTGGGCAAGAGTGAGAGAAGGCTCAGGCAGAGAATATATGAGCACCTATATGATGTCAGGGTAAGAAATGAAAAGAACGCCCTTAGTAAGCATTCAACAAAATGTGAGACCCCTGGATACCAGTTTTTTATTTTGGAGGTTGTCCCCACCAACCCCAGAGGTGGCATGTGGGAAACACTTATTGAATACAAAGAATTGTATTGGCAACTCCTTCTTGATGCAAATAGGAAATTAGGGCTCAATGAAATGGTGTCGATAGCCCCAGTATTAAAACTGAGGGCTGCAAACTCTAATTTTATATATATATTTTTCAAAATATATATTTTTTATATATATTTTTTAAATTGTATTACACATGTTATTAGTACAAACAATGAATCCTTTAAAATCTTTTAAAATCTTTTAAAATGTTTTTAATATTCACTATTTTGGTAAGGAAAATGTTTTCTATTTTAAGATGTATTATTAATTCATACCACTAGATGGCTTTACTACCTTATTTATTTAAATACACCTTTTGTGAAAGACAGTATTTAAGTCATCAAGTTTATCAATTACAATTAAAGTATTTTTATCATGTTTTTAATATATAACTTTTACATGATGAGTTTAGTTATTGTAGAAGTTTAAATCTTTGTATTTTAACCTTTCGGCTTTTATGTTTAAAAATTCTATGTATTCTTGCACTTTAAGCACTTTACAATACGATTGGTCAATGTAGTGATGACAGAATTCAAATGGTATATAAAAACACTAATTAAACAATATGGCCAGTATTACTGATGAAGTTGGGGACGAAAACGTTGTTGGATACGTTATGGAGTGTTTTTTCTTGTGATCAACGTTTATCTGGAGTGTTGAAGTGTCTTTGTGGCTGCTTTTGGAATAAAAGCATTTATATACTTTCCAGGATCAGGATTTATTTGTGCTTGGTACAGTGGTTTTCTACTTTTACAAATAACTGTAATAATCAGAGTTAAAGATTACTTTTATTTCAGAAATGCATATAGATTCTTTTATTTTGTCAGCTGCTTAAGTTATCACTACTAATATTAAAGTGTCCCTTCTTTGACAGGTTCCCAGCTGTATTGTGTGGCTATTTTATATTTTTACATCACATTTTTGGTCCATTCTTCATAAAATTGTGTTTTTTTTGGCAAATTAGTGACAAATCATTAAAGACTGAAGTTAGAAAATAATGACAGACATTTGAGTTTCAGATGTCATACCATTCAGAAAATTCATACTAATGCAAGACCTATTCTGTTATCTTTCTAAGTTTATAAGAGCAATATTTAAAAAATTGTCCTTATTTTTGGGCCTTTGTCCCACTTCTTTGTATGGCTTTGTCCAGATTTCTTGCTCTGAGGTTGAGAGGTATGACGTGTCAGGGCCATCACAGTCATCCAGAGACATTTCAAATTGTGACATACTTCTTGCACCCCACTCCCCCATGTAGTGACTCCGGATGTGTCCAAGCAAGGCAAGGTGTAGTTATGCAGTGTAAATGTGCAGAGTATCCCCCCATCCAAGGTAGACACAAGTACTAGAGTGGCTTTTCATCTGTCCTTGATTTTTGCAGAATGGTCTGGTTGCTGTCATATTTTTTGTACTGTTGATTTATGCTTATTACTCAAAGTGCCTGTTGCTCTGTGTTTAAGTAGCAATACTTTAATGACCATCAGGTAAGCTTGGCTGAGATTGTAAGATGCAAGTAAGCTTTAATAAGCATACTGTTAAAGAATTGTCAACATTGAAAGCCTTTCTTTTGTTGAAATGTAGAGAATACTTAACTAGATAATGTATAAGCCTTGGATATTGAAATGCATATGACAGTATTTGTAATAAAGGACAGGATTACATTATTTTAAGAAGCTCATTACACTTGGAGACTTCCAGTCATCTCTGCAGGCTTTACCCGTAAACTAAACAGAATGCCAGTCATGTGGTCCATAACCTGTATAGTAATCCTTTTAAGCAATGTATCTTGAGCTTATTTCTTGTTTGCTTTTCATTTTTTACTTTGATCATGTTTTCCCCATGAAACAAGTAGATAGTTGTCAGGCAGCAGGTCTTTTTTGGATAAGAAACATTTTTACAAGTGGGGGCATCAGAGATTTCTACTTTCAGCATGTTACTTGGTACTTTAATAAAGCTGAATATAAATTATAATTAGAACTGCAGTGCAAGAAGTGGTTTGAGTTGAGTGCTGATTTTTTTCTTATACTTGATTTTGACTGGCATTCCATTAATGTATTTAAAAAGTAATTTATTTTTTCATGCCTCACAACCTTTTTGTTTCCATCTAGATATTAAGTAAGCTGTTATGCAGCCAATGCATTGAAATATTTTTTATTCTTCTACACTTCATTTTGTCTTGATTCAACTCTCATAATGATGGTTTGGCACCCAGGGCAGTGTATTTAGTTAGTTTTTGTGGTTTTGAGCATAGCTCCTCCCCTTTCTAGCTGACCACACCCCCTCCCATTGACCCCACCCATTCAGCTGTCTCCTGCAGCCTCCCTTTGATTTGAAATCACCAGCCACCATTGCCTTTAATATATAATCACAAACAGAAATATGCATGCATCTCAATGACTATATTTTCCTACATATATTATAGCAAACAGAAGAATACATGCATTTAACTAGCAAACAGAAGTGTGCATGCACTGTTATTTTTACTACACATATATTCTACTAAACGGAAGTATACATGTCTAAATGCATATATCTAACAATAAGTGCACAATATTTCAACCTACACATTCACCTAATGGTAGTTGGTTTTACATCCAGTTTTCACTCAGTCAACCTGCCAAAATGAACATAAAATCGCTGCACTTAATTTAAAGTCACTGTCAGGATGTAGCTTGGAAATGGATGACATGATGATACCAAGGAGGCTGGACATCCTATGTATCCAAGAGACGAGATGGAAGGGCAGTGCAGCAAAGCCACTTGGCTTCAGTTCCAGAGTCTAATACCCAGGATCAGGACAGGCTAGAAAGCATGTGGGAATTGCAGGGAGAGAGAAGGCAGTGAGGGATATCATCAGAACTAGTGACAGACTCATAGCAATCAGAATCCAGTGTAGCAATCAGACTCCAGTGTAATGATAAGGCAGTATTTATAATCTCAGCCTATTCCCAAGAACAGGGTTGTGATAGTGTGGAAAAGAGTGCATTCAGACAGCAGTTGCAGGACGTACTAAATAAAGCAAGACAACATGAATTGGTGTCAATAATGGGTGATTTGAATGCACATATCGGGATAGACAGAACAGGATATGAGGATTACCTGTGTCCACTTGGGTGGGGCAACAGGAATAAAGAAGGAGAGGTCATTCTACACTTCTGTCTGAAAAATGGCTTGATAGTAGCCAACATATGGCTCAGAAAAAGAGACCGTCACAGGCTCACATACAAGAGTGACCAACATGAAACTCAGGTAGTCTTCCTCCTAGTAAGGAAAGAGCACTGGTGTAGAGGCAATGACTGCAAAGGCTTCCCCACTGAAACAGTCAGTCCACAGCATAAATCACTGGTTGCCACAATCAGCTGCAAGCAGTGGTCAGAGAAGGCTCTAAGGTCAACAGAACCAGGCTGAAGACCTGGAAGTTAACTGAAGAGAAAGTACAATAGTTCAATGAATGACTCAGGGCTCTAGCACCCCAAGAAAAGTAGGGAATGGGTGGAGTTGAAGAAAATTGCAATCCCTGAAAACGGCATGTGTGAGGACTACAGAACTGATATGTGGCTGAATCAGGTATGGAAATAAAGTACATAAGTCAAGCTGGTGGTAGAATGCAGAAGTCCACAAAGTCATCAGAAGAAAGAAGGAGTGCAGGAAAAGGTTGGAGATAGAAAGGAAGGACCAGGCTAGGATGGAATACTGGTTGGCTAACAAAGAAGCTAAGAAATGAGTTGCAGTAGCAAAGATCAAGGCATAAGAGGCACTCTACCACCTACTGGAAAGTGACTCAGTAGATGGCACAAAAAACTCTATCAGATTGCAAGACTAAGATGCCAAGATAAAGATGATTGTCAGACACCCTTCATAAGGGAGGCCAGCAATAACCTGCTCACCAGTCTATAGGACATCAAAGACAGATGGATGGAGTATTGTCAGCAGCTTCTAAATGAAGAAAAACCCACAGACACTATACTGCCCCCCCCCCCCCAGAAACAGTCTACAATGAGAAAAGAAGGGGGAGTCCACCCTAGAAGACGTAAAAATATCATTAAGGAAATAAAGTCAGAGAAAGTAGCAGACTCAGATGAGATTGCAGCAGATATGATAAAGATGCTGTGTGAGATAGCAGAAAAATGTGGGTATTCATAGCAGTGTGGAGAGAAAGACATATCCCAGATGACTGGAGAATAAGAATACTTGTGCCAGTGTACAAGAACAAATGAAACATCCATAACTGTGGGCAGTACAGAGGCATCAAATTCCTATCACACTGCATGAAAGTTCTGGAGAGGTTGATTGATAAACAGATACACATAGTAATAGAATGTAATATGGGAGATGAGAAGTTCAGATTCAGATAAGGATTCAGGACAACTGACCTGATGTTTGCAGTGAGATAGGTAGTTGAGAAGGGATGAGGAAAGAGTCCAATCGGCCATTCCTAGACTTGGAGATAACATATGACAAGGTCCCAAGAAAGCTGATTTGGGCAGACCTGTGGTGGTATGAAGTCCCAGAAACATTGGTAGAATTCGTGCAAGCTATGTAGAAGGACCCAATGACTCAAGTATGAACAGTGTTCTGTCTCACAGACAGGTTCCCAGTGGGAGTGGGTGTGCACCAGGGTTCAGCTCTGAGCCTACTGCTATTCATACTGGTAAAGGACTACTTTGTTGATCTGTCCCCTCTGGCCTGCTTGATAAAGGAGCAAGAACTTCAGCAAAGGATAGGGGAATGGAATGCAAAACTGAAAGCACACAAGATGAAACTAAGCACAGATAAGACAGTGGTAATGGCAGCAAACTAGAGAAATCAGAAGAAGATGAGAATTGAGATAGAAGGGAATATAGTGGAACAAGTAAATAGCTTTAATTATCTGGGAGGGGTGGTTGAAGAAAAGGGAAGTCTAAATTAAGAGATCAAAGCTAGAGTCAGAGGGGATGCAGACAGCTGTCATAGAGTGCCAGGTGTTGTTTATGACAGATGAATGCTAAAGAAGCTAAAAAGTAAGGTGTACAAGACTGTGCGACCTATACTACTGTATGGTACAGAAACCTGGTCAGTAAAGGCAGAGGAGATGCAAAAGCTAAATGCAAATTAAGTGCCTGAGAAGGGTGGTAGGATGCAACCTGTGGGACAGATGAAGAAATGAGGACATAAGAACAGAAGCCAAAGTAGCACCGATTGCAGAAAAAAAATCTAAGAGGACGGATGATGGTGGTTTGGGCACATGTGCAGAAAAGCAGAAGACAATCTGGTGAAGAAGATTTAGAATAGATAGGTAGAAGGTAAGAGGAAACAAGGACATCCTGCAAACAGGTGTATAGATTGTGTGAAAAAAGATCTGTAAAAGTCAGCCTTGTGTGTTGAAGAAGGCAGGAGTGTGGCATTGAATCAAGTGAGATGGTGACAGCTAACAAGATACCCCGACTTCACATAGAAAATGGGAAAAAGGGGGCTGATGATGATGGTAATAACTGTATCAAACATGGGAGTGACAACTGTTGGCATGAAGAAAGGTATTTGCAGATGTCTCTTTCCTAAATAAAATGCTTTTTTATAGCCATACAGACCCAGTGATGCTGCATCTCAAAACTAACACTACTAAACCTATTAACTACTTCATCTGTGTTGTTTACAGATGAGGATGATGTTTTAATGAATTTACTTTGGCAAACTACTTATTAATTTACCATTTGTTAAGAACATGTTTTTTTTTCCTATTATTTTTAGTGTGAAACAGATTTAAATGCACTATGTGAGCCTGTAATTATTCACAAATCATCATAGGAATGATTAAACAAACAAACAAATGCTCTGTGACTCAGAAATAGTACATGTAGGTTAACATATTAAGACAACACACATAGTATAAGTACATGTAAACTAAAATATTAAGAAAACAGATATATTTATGATATATACATTTTATAACTTTGAGATATGGTAAAAGCAGGATACACATAATTCTGTATTTGTGTGTGGCTAAAATTACAGTAATTAATTACATGTTATGCACTGTAACTATTCTCTGCAGCAAAAAGTGTAATTGTGTTTGAGGTGAACTAAAAATGGAAGAAGAACAGCGGAAGAATGGAATGTAATAAGGAAGGTTGTCTAGAGATTATCTTTGTAGAATTTGCAACTTTCGTTATGTAGGTGTTCAGATAGAGACTTTTTAATCTAAGATAGAAAATTTAGTCCCCTAATTCTGAATGGAAATTTTCTCCATAAAAGTCCAAAATTCTACAGAAAACTATGTACTTTGAAACAATTGGTCATCTAGGAGGCAATGACTTATGAATTTTAAGAATAGCATAAAATATTGAATACATAGGATCATTAATGTGTAACATAGCCAGTTCCTTATCAGTTAAAAAAAAAAAAAAACAATCCTTTTCCTGTATTCAACAAATACAATAACCCTTGATTAAATTGGTGAACTTGTTGTATTATAATCCTTTGAAGATCTTGTTTTCTTGATTTAAGAGAGTTACACATGCGTTCACTGGCAAACAGGTCAGTTTGTACCACATTTCCTCCTTCATCTGGTTTACACACAAGTTGAGCTCTGTTCATTTTCAATACATTCAATATATTCCACTCACCTTTAGATAATTTAAAACCTCTTTTATACTGAACATGAGAAACAAATTCATTGTGTAAATTCCTTCTATATAAGGCTTTAAAAACAGTTATCATACCTGTCAACTGTCCCTATTTTTGCCCTTTATTTCTGGTCTGTTCCTCGTAAAATTTGTGGTCTTCTGGCAAATCATTGAGGAGTAAAGTCATTAAATTATGTTAGACATTCGAGTGTCAAACTTTATATCCTTCAGAAAATGCATGGTACTGCAAAAGCTTTTATTCTAGCAACATTCTAAGATTATACGAGCAGTATTTAAAATTCGTCCCTTTTTCTGGGCTATTGTCTCCCCCTTATTTTTGGCTTTGTTCAGATTTCTTGAGCCAAGAGTTTGAGACGTATGAATAGTATGATTAGAGTGGCAGGCAAAAATGATCTTTGAATATTCATTTCTGGAAGTACAATTAATTTATAATACAGGCCAAATTTAAATACATCACCATTTAAATCATCTTCAGATTAATAAACTGATAAATCTAGCAAGTTACTTTCATCAAAGTTTTCAGGTGCAGTCACAAAACTACTACAAGATAACAAGTCAGCATTTTCTTCATTCTGCTTCGCCTTGAAATAGTCTGCCAATTGTATCTTTTTACGGAATCTGAATAGTTACATTTGCACATTGTCCTATGTTGGGAAAATGATAAGCCTATGCACAAAACATAGATAATATCATTACTTGATGTAGATTGGAAAGAGTCAGTACCTGTAATTTTAAGTAGCTCCTTAATTTATAACTGTAACAGCATTACCCTCCATCTTGCTATTATACTTTATATAATTGATCATTTCTTGCCTCTTTTACTTCTGCATTACATTACTATCACTATACACTTTCTTCATTTTGCTTCTTCCCTATCCATACCCCACACTTTACTAATACACACATAAGTTTCTATCAACTACTTTTTCTCTCTTGTAATTCCTCTCCCCTTTCAACTCTGTACTGTAATGTGTATACTAAGTACATTATAATAAAACGTATTTAACTATCAAGCAGAATCATACAGATCTGAATCATGTAATTGTAACGACCACTTGTCTCATGTATATAGTCTCCTTAGTAATATCTGATGTCTGTAATTAATATGCAAGTATGTTTTCTCTAATACGTGTAAACATTATGTGCTATCCATTATTGTATATTCTTTCTTGCATGTGAAAACATTCATTACGGCTCTATAATAAACTAATGTAATATGCTAATTGTCTCTGGAGCTTTCCTCCCTGGGCCTCTGCTGAAAAGGGGCACCCACCCAGTTGGACTTTCCCATTAAAGAAATGGTAAACAAAACACAAATAACTAACTAAATAAATAAATAATGACTGATCAATATTTTCTCCTACCACCTCTTTGTGGTCTCTTACCACAAAATCCACCTGTCCTAGTAACAGCACTAGCTTCGTTAATGGAACATTCATATATTATTGACCTATTTCTAGCTATAGAAAGAGACTGATAGGAAACCAAATGACTGCTATTAACATTAGGGTCTAAACAGAAAGTATTGAACTAATGGAATGTCTCTGATCCAAAGCTGCACCTTTATCACACGACTAATGTTACATACATGAACTATGTCATTCCCATGTAAATATCTTATTATTTGCAAAATCATTTTGGTCTCTAATCAATGTCTTTTTGTTTTTATTAATTGTGTTTTTTCTCAAAAGCACTGCAGGAATCTTTTAACTCAGTTTATTTTTTTAAAATTCTGAATGCAGTTCTTTCTTTAATTTATCTTCTAAACGGGTAATTTCAGTCACAACTTTAGTGTGCTTCCATTCACCATATTCTGTTAAAAATGTCATCCATTCTCTGCTACAACTGAAACATTGAAAATGTAAATTGCATGATAAATTAACATTCCTACATGTCAACATCCTCAGCACTTAAAGAGCAGGTGGAATGTTTATCAGTTCTGAGACCTCTTAGAATAGTTCTATATCTAGATACTGTGACAATGTTCATTTATCATGATATGTATTAAGTTCTTTCTTCCAAAAAGGTAGTAATTTGTTAACTTTAGACTGTATCCCCTCAATATCAGATTACCAAAAGATGTTCTAGGACTAGGCATTCAGCACAGATGGCTGCATTTTGAATGTACATTTATGTAATATTCTATTTGAATGTATACTTCCAATCTAAGACTGGAATTGGGACACTCAGATCAATGCTCTACTCTAGTAAACACATTTAAATAAATAAAATAATTGAACAAATCCTTGAGTAGTTTTAAAAAGCTTCTCCAAACCAAATAAATTATACCTAGTAAGGACTATCCAGTGTGAATTTTGTGATTATTATTAATCTGCATGAGATCTCAGCCTGTCAATACATAAATGCATGCCTAAATTCACAGCTGAGATCAAAGGTTCATAGGTTCATAGGTTACAACTAGGCAATCATTTGGGTAGATGATTTATAGCCTAGCCACTACAATTCCTACTATTTGTTACTCCT